>NC_049984.1:23016351-23019110 GCF_000003815.2 Branchiostoma floridae | reverse complement strand
CACTTCTCATTACCTCCTACTGCATCTCCTCATCATCATACACTACTGTGCCATCATTTCTTCTGATTGGCTGTATTACAGCTTTTCTGGCTTGGTTTTCGTATGTTGTTCACTGTCCTCCATAACTTTTTGTTGTCTTTTGTATTCAATTCTTTTAACTCACTTGCCTCCTTTTTGCCTTTAGCTTCTTCTATCATCACGTAGTACCTTTCTTTCTCCTCATCTAATCTCATTCGGTTTCTTGGATCTCTTCTATGTTTATATCTCTTCCTTGCCTCTTTTACTCTCTTCTGCTGTTCCTTCACCTGAGGGTTCCACCATGTTTTGCTGTGTAGACACACCTCCTTGTATCCTATCACCTCTTTTGCAGTTTTATCTAGTGTTTCCTTGAGGCTTTCATACAGTTCATCAATACTGTTTTCCTTTTCCTCCTCATCTTCCATCCATTTTGTAAATACTTCATCTGTGACTCTGCTCCACTCTTCCCAATCAGCCTTCTTTATGTTCAAAATTGTTTTCACCTCTTTTTCCTGTTTCCCTCCTACCAGGAAAGATATAAGTTTGTGGTCACACCTTATTGTCGTTTCATCATGTGTTTTCCAGTCAGATATGAGATCTTCTAATGTGGGAGTAATCAGTGTCAAGTCTATTGTTCCATTCTTGTGTGTTGGTTGTTCGCTATTCCATACTATTAAGTTGTTGCTTGCAAGTGCTTCTGCTAGCATTCTGCCAAGAATGTTTTCTCCATATTTGTCCCAGCTTTCATGTCTGGCATTAAAGTCCCCTGTTATGATGATATTGTTCTCTCTTCCTCTTATCACTTCAATGTCATTCAGAAATGCTTTCATCTGCGTTTTGTTTCCAGGTGGTATGTATACTGAGCCCAGCGCTATCTTCATTCCCTTGATGTATATGTTGCACCACACTGCTTCATATGCTGTGTTATTCATGTCTTCTCTCTTCATTACCTTAACATCCCTGGCAGCAGCTATAGCTACCCCTCCTCCAGACTTTCCTTTCTGTCTTATTTTTGTGTACCATTGCCATGTTTTCAGTGCTTGTGTTTTGTCCAGTAGACCATCCTTTGGTCTCCATATTTCAGAGAGGCACATTATTTTGATTCCCAGTTTCATACATGTGATGTCAAGTGCTGCCACAGTAGTGTTAATTGACCTCACGTTAGCTTGTGCAATCTTCATGTTGTTCTGCATGTGCGTCTCTTGCTAATTTTATTACTTTTGGTTGCTGCAGTTGTCACTGTTTTGTTGTCTTCTCTTGTCTATGTTTGCTTTCTGTTCTATGAAGCTTTCACACGCTTTCGAGGTTGCCCAGTGTTTTTTTCCACAGTTTGCGCACTTTGCTGAGTTTCTGCAGTGTGTATCTGTGCCGTGTTTTCCCCCGCACTTTACACATGTGACTTCTCCTGAGCAAAGGCTTGCTATGTGACCATAGGCTTGACACCTATAACATCTTATCACTTGTGATGCTTTTGAGATGTAGGCTTCCGGTTTTGTGACTCTGTCTGCTATTTTTACTTTCTTGGTCAGTATGTGAGTTAATTCTTCGTGTGTTCTTGTTTCAACAACTACAATGGGGAGTGGTCTTCCCGTGTCAGTGTAGTAAAGCCTTCTCACCTTAGCCTTCACTCCGGTTTGTTGCTCTATGGCGTATTCCACTTCAGAATTACTCACAGTCTTATCCGTGTTTTTCAGTATGCACTTGGGATGCGGTTGTGTTTTGCTCGTACTATGTGTACTTATGTCACTTTCTCCAAACGCTTTCTCCGGCCACTTCTCTAGTAACTCTTGCTTGTCTTCTGTGGTTTTCGCGTGGAGTGCTATTCCTCCTCTGGGTAACTGGTATGCCCACTTCACCTTCGCCTTGGGTTTGTACACGTTTACTTCTTTTAAAATTGTTTCACTGTCTCTGTAGTTCTTGGTTACTCTGATGTTGTCTATTATGACAATCTTCTCCTCTTCTACCATACACTCTCTCTTCTCCTGTTCCTTTGGTTCTTTCTGTTTCTTGTCGCTTCTATCTGGTAGTGTTGCTGTGTTTAACTCCTTCTTTTTTCCTGTTTTCCCTTGTTTTCCCAGCAGTTCTCTCCCCTCAATCTTGTCTCTCACACAGAAGGCACACCTGTATGGTAGGTTGAAGATTTCATATATTTTACAAACTTCCTCTGGTATTTTAAAATGCACAATCAGCAAACCACCAAGTGAAACAACTATCGCAAAGGATCCAAATTCCCTCCTCGTGGTCTAAACCACATGCGCAGGTCTCCTCAGCCGATCCCTTGCTACTAATCTTAATCGTAGTATGCCTTTTCCTACCTTTTGTCCCTTTCGGTAGCTCTTTGTTCTTTACATGGGCTATCCCAAAGTACATGGATAAGGGTTCGAGGGTGAAAAAAATGTTGATGGGTGTTGAAGAGGTCGCAATCAGTATTTGACCCAAATCCAGATTTCCATGACCTACTAGTCGCAGATTTCACTACTATATAACGTTATATGTATATATATATATATATATATATATATATATATATATATATATATATATATATATATATATATATATAAATATATATATGTGTGTGTGTGTGTGTGTGTGTGTGTGTGAGAGAGAGAGAGTGAGTGTGTATATATATATATATATTTTTTTTTTATATATATATATATATAGATATAGAGAGAGAGAGAGAGAGAGAGAGAGAGAGAGAGAGAGAGAGAGAAAAAAGATATATATAGATAGATATA
>NC_049984.1:23009261-23015970 GCF_000003815.2 Branchiostoma floridae | reverse complement strand
CTGCTCCCCCCATTCCCCTTTATTTTTTGGAATAGCCCATTCTTTTATTCTACACATATGAGGCACACATTTCTGAATTTGCCTCAATAGCTGATGTACAAGACTTCAATTGAATGTAAAAAAATTTTCTGGTGTCTTTTCAGAGCAACCATTGCCCCCTGTGGTGTCTTGAGGCTGTACATAACCTTAAAGGTTTGTGATATTTCCTTACAAATATGTCGGACTCGGACAGTGAGTTTGAGGCTGCCCTTCTAGGGGAGGGAGATGAGGAGGAGGAAGAGCCATCTGATGATCCAGACTACGACGTAGAGTCTGAGGAAACCGCTTCATCCGATGACGAAAAACGAGCTGCCCGTTCAAAGATAAAACGCGCGGACCCCGTGAAGATTTGGACGGTTTCGTCGTCGCACATCGTGCCCGTGGGCGCGACGGGAAGCGGACAGGTCAAGCGAGGTCATCAAGGATCCGTCGCGAACAGCAAGAGGCAGAAACAGGAAAACGCTAACACCTCTTGTAGCTCAGCAGTCGAGCAAGAGAATGAAGATTATGAAGAAGATGATGACTATGAAGACTATGAAGAAGAAGAAAACAGTAATAAGGAAGAGGAAAACCTGACGTGCAAGCTCTGCTCAGAAACGTTTCAATCCAAGATGGTTCTGGATGCACACCAGTGTAAAGACGCCATATACTACTGTAAGATCTGTTACATGCAGAGTACCAGACCGCGACAGTACGCGCTCATGCCGCTCTCGGAGGCCGAGCGACACTTCTACATCCACTTCCACCAGGGTTACCTCGGAAACAAGGACTCGACGAGGACGGATCGCATCTCCTTCAAGTTCCAAGTCCCTGAAGAGCTGAGGGGAAAAACCTCCTTTATAACCTGCGATGACGACCTGGTGCAACTGAAAGACTTGTACATTGGAACATTCCAAACGGAAGACGACGACAAGCCGCACAGCTGTGGTTTATGTGGCGTAAGGTTCTCCCTACCCGGTCCGCGATCGTGGCACGTCACCAAGATGCACTTGGAACACAAGACCCGGAAGTGTGGCGTCGCGGACTGTGCGAAGCTATCCTTCTCAACCAAAGACAAGCTTCTCCGCCACATGTTCGAGGCACACAGTGATTTAGTGGTGAAGGAGAGATACTGGAAGTGCAACATCTGTACCATGCAGTTTCAGGACAGGACAGACTTGGAGTGGCACTTCTACTGGCACATGAAACCGGCCGTGAAGATTGGCGCGGCGAGTCAGAAGTACTCCCAGGGCCGGCCGCCAAGTCACGGCGGCTCGGCGGGCGGCGGGAGGCCTCAGTTCCGATGCACCATATGCAGCTATGAGACGGTCGAGAGCACAAAGGTTTGTTTTGTTTGTTTGAACATTTGTTTTTTTCATGAAAGCTCAAATCGGCCTGCAGGCCACTTATCATTGAGGTCATGAGGGAAGAGGCAAGGGTCAAAGTATATACAGTTGTTGGTTAGGTAATGTTTAATTTATCTATAATATATACATCATATAAAGTCCTACTAGTAATGAGTCAAACAAGTTTCATATACACAATTTTACATAATAGTTCACAATACATAATAGTATGAGCTGCTACATGATTCGAGTCTGTTCATTTTGGTTGTTTTGGCTACTTTAAGAGTGTTTATCTACAGATCTCATTTTTCTTCTTTGTAAAGTTTACAATTATGTATACCACTACTTTACTTTGTCTGCAATTAGCCCTCGGGCATGAACTTGCAATAAAGATTATTATTATAATATTGACGTGTTGCCTTATTATATGTCCATTTAGGTGCCACTATTCACATCGTCAGAGGCACACGACCACCTAGCATGGCACTGGCAGAACGAACGACCACCAGAACTCCCTACAACTCCTGTCTTAGACTTCAGCAAAGATTCTGGACTGATCCATCGCTTGTACATGATACCGTTTGCGTCCAACCTGGCGGTCACTTGCAAGTTTTGCGGGATGAACATCACCGTGGACGGGACCTACAACCACTTGCAGTCGTACCACAAGCACATGCTCACGGACCCCCACTGTTGCATGCTCTCAAGGTGTAAGCACCTACAGTTTAGCGAGAAACGGGATTTCTTTACTCATATGTTCTCGCAGCATGTCACGGTCGTGAAGAAGAATCGGATTTTCAAGTTCCTGTGCCAGATTTGTAACAAGACGTGCAACAACAGAGGCGAAGCGGAGTGGCATTGTTATTTCCACAAAACCAAGGGGGACAGGTGATTGGAAATGAAACGAACATCCTTTTCAGAAAGTATGCACCAGAAACACCCCTAGATATTAAGAAGAAATGACAATTGTGTTAAGCACTCTTCAAGTACCTAAAGTCTGTTATGAAAATTTTCACTGTGTGTCATGTGTATTGTATGTGACATTGCTTATTAGGATCAATTGTAACATCTCTAAACAAAATGTACTGTAGTCAACATTACTGCAAGAGTTACGAAGTACACAGGACATTAATGGATGAAATATATCGGGAATGTACATGGTATTTCGGAATATTACTTTATTTAGAAAAATGCTAGTTTGGATGACTAGGAATTGAAGAAATTGCTTGCATTGTATACACATGTAGATAATGATGGTTGATAATGATGTTAAATTGTTAATGCTATGTACAATGGTAATGTAATAATGATGCCTAGATGTTTATAGTGACTAGTATTTTAGTATTGATATACAGACTTCTCTTGTTTGTTTTTTTAAATGTACATTATTATATCATTGGTGTACAAAGTGTTGAATGGCCAACTGGCTAGGATAGGGGACACGGGATCAAGAAGTCAAGGGTTAGATTCCTGTCAATAGACTCCACATAGGTGTAAAAATGGGTTACTTGTACCTTACAAGTAGTTTGGTTGGGGAGGTAAAAGAAGTAGAAGGAGGCAAATGGGCTCTGTTTTCTAATGATGTACACTAGATGTTAGTACTGTGGATAACAACCCACTACCATATAAGCCCCTGACTATACAACCTTTCTTGTTAATGACACTGTTGTTTTTCTCTACGCCAGTAGAAAAGCTAAATAGCTATAATAGAAAGATTCTGTAGTTAGATATAACCTTGATGGATTGTGAACACTCAAGAAAGGACAACAAAACAACATTCAAACTTGCTGTTATATTTCAATTCAAATGGTATGTAGGAAGCACTGTAAATGTCTGAGAGAAACATTATCATTCTACTTCATCAACTAAAAAAGGCATTTAAGAGATTGTCTTCATTTTGACAAAGAAGTAGGAGTTTAAACATGGATTGAATGTATTTGCGATTGGTAGCTTCCATTTCTTGGACATGTCTTACATGTTTGTATAATTTCTCAAAATAATAATTAAATGTCACGTTGGGTTGGGGTTTTGTGCGCGTGAAAAATGTGCGCGTGAAAACTTGCGCGTGACAATATGCAAATTAGCTGATTCCCAAGGGATTCAAAAAGTTTTTGCAGTTTTAAACTTAAAAAGTTCAAACAAGATGGCACAGAATGGAATTAAGTATTGTATTGTTGCATTCTAGGGTACAAAATCTCGATCTGATTGATTTTCAAGTGATTTTCAAATGTTAGGTTTTCACGCGCAAAAAAGTTTGAAATCTGCGCGTGAAACAATTTGCTTCAAAAAAGATGAAATGAAGCTTCTAGAATGGAGAAAAACCTCAAATTGTAACATTTTACAACATAAAACCTCATACAAGTAATTTTTCCATTTATTTCTGTGAAATTAATGGGATTTTGGATTGTTCAAAATATGCAAATGAACCTATTCCCAAGGGATCTAAAAATCAGGATTTCTTCAAACCAAAAATTCTGGTTACATATGGGAAATTATATCATAGGATCAAATTTTTCTGCCTTAGAATTCCTTGCTGCACATTTTCTGACATATTTCAGGAACTATTTTTTCACGCGCAAATTTTTCACGGGCACGCGCAAATTCTCCACGCGCAGAAAACCCGTTCCCGTCACGTTTCTTTACCTGTTCTGATATGAACCTTTTGAAATGGAATGTCTTGTGATGAAAAATGTCATAGCCAGCAGACCTATACTTAGACAATTCTCCTTAGGAGTTTTTGCAGCAATGTTTATAGAAAGACTTTTATGCCATGAGCACTACTTAAGTAGTAGTATTATCCTTTATGCATTTGCAATGCTTTAGTAATACATGTATTATGTATCCTTGCAAGAGCTTCCAATAAACTCTAAGCTAGAACATAATGTTGGACTTCCTTCACTCAGTTCACTGTCTCCTTTTTATCATACGTGATAATAATTACAATTAGCAAAGGAATTAATAATAATACAACTGTGTTAAGGGGGCCAGAAGCTTGTACATGTATATTGGCCAACCGTGATCAAGTTAACAAACTATTATTTTATCACAAATGGTAAGATGATTATATAAATATCCATATTGAATAAGGTTACTATAAGGAAATATTAGATCAAGTAGTGTACTGATCACCAATATTATGAACTAGTCACAGATGGCAAAATTTATCTCAACTTTACTATGTTCTATCCACATCTCAAGCTATATTCTCAACATCACCCTATGTTATATAAGGCTTAAGAAAAAAAATGTTGTTTTCCTGCTTCAGTTCAGAAAAAAATTAGGGTCGGCAGGAAGGGATTGTCTTCTATTTTCTTGTGATTTTTTTAGGCTGGCCAAAACTCTGGTGATACATATTACAATAGAGTTAAACAAAGTAAACTAAAATGCATCAGGACACTTGTCTTCCAATGTCAAACTTTATTAGATATGACAAGCAGTGTTTTTACTTCAATACACCTTTCTCACGCGGCAGCCATGATAGATCCAAGAAGAGGTCAATGAGGCAAACAGACAAAGCTTTTTTCTAAAATCAGGTCCCATTTAGTTTTCCCCCAAACCACACAAATTTTCATGATATAAAATGGAATAGTAAATATTACAACAAGTGTTATGCACCGAAAAATGTAGCAATTTAGAGTAGTGTAGACTGACCCCATAGTCCATTAAGAGATGCAAAATAAAAACATAATAATGCAAATTTTTAACGAATTTGCAGCCATTCACTTCTTGGTCGATTTCCTAACTGGCAGGCTACCATTGGTCGAACTGCTAATTATGATGGACAGCCTTTTGTTTGCCACATTGAACTCGTTTTAGATCTATCATGGTCGCCGCGTGAGAAAGGTGTATAGGAAGCTAAGCAGGCTGAATAAAAATACTAGAAGCTATGTGACTCCACTGCCCACCCCAAAAACAGTCTAGGGTCGGCAGGTTTTTCCAGAGTAGGTAGGCAAACAGGAAAAACATTGCTAGAGTACAGTATGTATACAGAAAGCTCCCTCTACATTATGAGCTTTGAGAGGAAGTCGGTCATGAGTTGGTTGCCCGTGTCTGGTACGTCCTGCTGGACAAAATGACTTGCACCTTCGATAATCTCCACCTTCATGCCCTGAAAAGAAAGGAAAGTTCCATTCCAATGTTTATTAGAGGGAGATGTAGCATACAAGCAAACAATATCATATCAACAAAACTAGTTACTAACACTACTTCATGCCATTATACTGTAGGAAGTTAAACCTTACATATTGGTTTATTAAAGATTAAACATACGAGGGGCATGCAATAAGTAATTCACCTGACCCATTTCCCATAGCAGGAGATTAATGAAACTTGGCACAGTTATTAGTCTTTCTCTTCATAGGAACCACCCAGAGTTTTGCATTTCTCCCATCATTTGATGTAGCTCTGGACACCGTTCTTGTAGGACATCCCAGGTTGGTCCTCCGACAGATGCCTCATTAATGGCAGAAGAGGGACGACCAGGTCTGGGAGCTGTTTCCAGAGACTTCCGGCCTTGTTTGAATTCAAGATGCCAGCGTTTTACAAGGCCATATGATGGGGCATCATCACCATAAGTTTTTTTCATTTCATCAAAAGTCCCCTTTGGTGTGCGTCCTTTCAAATACAGAAACCGGATCACTGCGCGACACTCAACTTGCTCCATTTCACACCTGGTCCATTTCACACCTGACTCAGTTCAAACACCAGTAAATCAGTAACCGCAATTAGTTCAGAGCTGTTTTTTGCAACATAACCCATAGAGATATGACTCATTACACATGCAAAATCTTATTTAGATCAGACAACTGGAAGTGGGTCAGGTGGATTACTTATTGAATGCCCCTCGTACATGTATGCCTTATTACCAAGAAGTTCAATGAGATCAATCAAGCGTCAGTGAACTGGAATTTCCTGTCGTTAGGCCACACCAATTTAATTTGTTGCTTCTCGGATTTCCCCACTCATTTTTTTCCGATTTAGAAAAAAAAATCCCAAGAAAACGAATATAGGTTTTGCTATTGCAGACCTATAAAAAAAAACATTCCAGGGGCACATACTGCTGATAAACCAATCAGAGAGCTTCTTTGTAGTCACATGATAGAAAACAACCAATAAGCTTCCTGCATTTCTTCAACACACCATAATTTCAGTACAAAAACAATTCCCTTACATTATTCAGAACAGTGGTATCAAATCAAAGGAAGAGATTCATTGGATAAATCATGCCATGAAAAGCTGAAAACTTGACTACTAACCTTGTTTTTTATGTTATATAAGCCTCATATGTTCACCTCAGACTAGGGGTGGGTACCGGTGTGACAGCGATCTCGCCCCCCCCCCCCCCC
>NC_049984.1:22999523-23009161 GCF_000003815.2 Branchiostoma floridae | reverse complement strand
CCTGGCAAGGGATATATCACTCCAACATGACTGTTATTCTAGTATTTAGGAACTGATGCATTTACCCGTGTTTCTTAAGACTGGTACTTTACCAGTGTTTGTGTAGCATTTAGTAACAGCTATATCAACTTGCGCGTAGATAGTGTTTATAATGAGAAACTATCATTCACGTGTGTTTTTGTTAGTGCTTTGGAAATGTTTCCAGCACAAGAAAGAAAACACTGTGACAAATTGAAAACATATAGCTGACGTATTCCGTACCATAGACAGTGTTGATTTATACGTTCGCAGTAGCACTGTTTTTATGCCACCTCAGCTGCAAAAATTGTCTTTTTCATTTCAATGTCATGTTTGCACCAAACAATATAGTATCGACTTTCGAGGTATGACACGGTACGGTTACAAGGTGCCATATAGGTACCAGGTAACACACCATATACGTTACTCCCCAGGTGCAGTATAGTACCAGGTAGCGCACCTGTAATATGTAGTAACCAGCTGCTCTTGGGGGGGGCGAAAACGCTAAAGGGGGGCGAAAACGCTACTGATCTCGCCCCCCGGGGGGCGAGATCGCTGGGGGGGGCGAGATCGCTGTCACACCGGTACAGAAAATCCAGGTCCGGTTCAGGTCCAGAGGATCAGGTCCAGGTCCGGACCTGAACCTGGACCTGATTCATTATGTGAAAACTTGTGAATGGATGATACTGAAAACAATGGTCCATAGTGGTGCGTACCTAAAGCCCGGACTTGGACTTGGACCTAAAAATGTTTAGGTCCAAGTCCAAAAAAAACCTAAATGCCCGGACCTAAGTCCGGACTTGCAAAAGTTATCTGTCACTTCTATTCCCTTTTCTTGTTCTAAACCATCTAAAACCTTCCATAGACAGTGAAATTTGCACTGGAAAAAGACAAAAAAAACATTTCGTGTTTACACTGGCTGTATATAATGCATGTATTTTTCACATTGCATTTCAGTTCATGCTAACATGCAATTTTATATGCACCATCCCCCCTCCCCCTCAAAAAAGAAAACTTTCTAGTGCACATAATACGCAATTCAGGTTCAGGTCCGGACTTATAAGTCCGGACCTGAACCTGAATTGCTGGACTTGAATCCAGACCTGAACCTGAATATGAGTCTAGGTACGCACCACTAATGGTCCATTTTGCTACAAAGAAATCTGTTTTGTGTAGTATTAGTGTTTTAAAAATGCTACAAGGCTAGCTACCTCTGTACGATTGACTCGCTCTTGTTATTTGCCTAGACCGATAACCTCGAAAACGTGTGAATGCTTGATCATATAATCAGTTCATTTTCCAATCGGTCCAACATCCGGTCCAGCGAATTTTTTCAGGTCCAATTTTTCTAGACGGGTACAATGAGAAAAACCGGTTACTGTACCGGTACCCAGCCATACCCCAGACTTTCTGCAAATTTTTTTTTTTTTTCGACCGACCGCCCCAACGTTTTTCTGAAAAATTCTGAGAATCTGCTACCAATTGAGCTACAGGGACATCCCTACACATTGTCGGGGTCTCACCTGTACGGACTCTGCCATTTCCCGCGCTAAGTCCGTGTCAAGAACCCCGTCCTGGTCGCCCCAAATCAGCAGGGACGGACAGCGGATACCTGTTGTAGGTTCCTTTGGTGGGCGCATGCCATTGGCTCTAAATTGGAGAAACAAAACAAAACAGTTATTACATTATTGTTCATTGCATGGCCACAGCAAGTAAATTTTATTGATAACATCATAAAATGACTCAGGATCTGAGATGAGAGTGAAAACAAAACAAAATACGCAAATTCTCAAAATAGAAACCTTAAAAAATGACAATGTTAGCTGAGATGTCTTATACTTCTGCATTCAAGAAATGTTGTAAAAATGTAGGGACAAGTATTGTGGTAGCCAAGTATCACTAAAACTACCATCCTCCTACGCACCGGGGACATCCAACGGTGAAACCACCTGTCTGGATGTACCCTACTTTCTTCATTCCTGACCGCCCTCCTTATAGATATTAATAAGCTTACCCTTACTAGTATATATGCGAGATCCCTTTTGAAAACTGAAAGGCCTATTCTCTGATTGGCTGACAGCTGGTTTGTGGCGACGCCCACAGGAACTAAGAATGACTGTTGAGAAAGCAGGGTACATCCAGACAGGCGAGTTCGCTGTGGATGTACCAAGGCTACTCAAGGCTACCACCCGGTGTCTCTTATCTCACCTGTAAAAGTTGACCACTCCCGTCAGGGCACCAGGTTGTGAGGAGGCGTACTTGTAGGCTTCCAAGTCCTCATCTGTAAAGGCGTCTTTGTTGCGGCATCCCATTTTCTTACCTCGGAACACGACATCAAGCGTCTTTAAGTCGTTAAACCCAAGACACATCTCGGGTAGGTAGGGCAATTGGGCGAGGAAATTGTACCAAAACTTCAGGCGCTGTTTGGGACGTGACCTGGCGTATCTGCGGACCACAGAGAGGCTAACAGGACCGTTCATGGCGACCAATTTTGTCACCAGGTCGGGACGCTCCATGGCAACGCGCCCGGCGATAATCGCTCCTCCGTCGTTACCCACAAGCGTACAGGACCCGTAGCCGAGGGCTTCTATCAGGTCAATAATGTCACCAGCTGTAACAAGGAAATTAGAGACAGTGTGAAGTAAAACGCAAAGTCATCCTTAACTGAGAGAAAGCAGGATACTTTTAGTACTGGTAGTGGTTGTGCAATGTCTTAGGCTTGGCTATGGCTGATGCATAATGCATTCTTGGCCAAGCACAGAAACACATACACACACACCAAAAACAATACCTCGATTTTTCATGGAGGTAACAATACTTAGTAGGAAAGGGACAAGCAAGCCCCACCTTAACTTAACAGAGTCAAATTTTTTTAAACGTCCAGCAAAATGCCATTTGAATAGTGAACTACTTACCCATCTTGTCAACTTTGTATTCCTCCACGGCTGGTGGCTTGTCAGAGTCGCCAAACCCCCTCATGTCCACCGCCACTACCCGGTAGTCCTTTCCAAATGCTTTCAGTTGATGACGCCATGAATACCTGAAAGGAATTCTGGTTATTCCTTATGTTTTATTGAGCTAAGACAATTTTATATACACTCAGTCAATCCGTAGAAGACATCAATTCAGCGGACCAATATGATCTGTCTATGTGGACAGGTGGTCACTATAGATATGTCTTCACCAATGTGAAAAAATCAAGGGACCAACCAAAAAGAGCTCGCAATGCCCACGTGGTCCTTATGTAGAGGTGTACACAGGTTGAAATACATTCATTTTGATTGAATGCTCGTCAAACTGCAAAGGCAACATTTTCAAGAATATCCAGGATGTTTCCCTAATTCCCTCCCAGTAATTTGCCTTTAGTTCAAGCTACTCGCACACAATACTATACTACTTGGCTCCCCCCTAAGGTGTTGCCAAAAAAGACCGTTGCATATTTGCGGCAACATGCAGATATTGCTAATATTTACATGTACTCAAGTTTTTGTTTGAAGAAGAAGAAGAAAAACACCAGCAAAAACATAATTATCTGCTTCATACATAATTGCTATGTTGGTAAAACAAATATTCAAAAGTAATGTCCGGATGTCCTCACATTGAGTTTCATATAAATACTGTAAATGCAGAAATGTTCGCGGTGGATTAATATTCGCGGTTTTCGCGGTGACCACTTTACCGCGAACTTAAAACCAACGCGAACATTTTTCTATTATGGTATTAGACTGCAGTCTATGGTGTTACTGCGAACTTAAATCCACCGCGAAAAGTCCTTTTTCCCGCTACCGAGAAATTAAATCCCCGCGAACTTAAATGCATTTACATTATCCTTTCGGTCATTGACCTCTGTGACCCAGTTAATTCTTGAAAGATGAAACGACCTTGCAGGCATTGACCTCATCTGGCCTTTACTAAACTTTACAATTACTGAAAGAACTAAAACTAATATAATTAACGTTACGTGAAAAAAAATACCATAGCCATCAAACTTACTTTACATTTCATCCCTGGAATTTAATCACTGACAACACATAAATCTATAAAAAGGAAAGGCAATCCATCCATGTATTCGAGTTTAAAGACAGACACGTACACACGAACTTCTTCCCGAAGGTTACTGTAAATAATTAAAATCAAGGTGGCATACAGAAGATAGTGTGTAAACTTATTGGACGTACCAGAACTCCGGAAAGCCGTGCAGACAGACCATCAGAGGCTTGCTCCTGTCCCCAGCGGCCACATAGTGCAGGCGGATCTTAGCCGTGCCCAGCCGCACGTACTCGTGCGTACCCAGGGCTGGGTCCTGAAGCACCGCCGGCGGAGTCTCACGGACTCGGTAGCTCAGAACCGCCATGGGACTGCGGATAACTCGTAGGAAGAACATAAAAGTCGAAGATAGCATGTACAGCGGGGCTAAAAGCCATGCAAGGACATACTTCACCAGCCATTTGAAGAAGCTCTGAACACCCGCCATTTTGACTGAAGTTCTGTTGACATTTTGCAGGGTCAATGACCTACCGGGCAAGCAGAAAGACAATACGTCAACCAGACGGCCATGTCACCACAAGGGTTTTTAGACCTTTGTAATATATTTACCTCCATGAAATGTCATGGAATGGAGGTTATATTTTCTGTTATGTGTCTCTGTCTGTGTACAAGATTACTCAAGAACGGCTGGATGGATTGGTTTCATACTTGTTGTGTTGGTGGGGTGTGATGAAAGCTCGAATCGATGAGATTTTTGGCGCCGTATCTGTTGTTATAATCGATGTAATAATATCAGAAATCACCCCTATACTTGAGATATATTGGTACAGGCATCGTGCTTTATGCGTTTGTTAATGGGCTTAGCTCCAAGCAGATGGTGAGGTGACAGCTGTTTGGGGAACCCCAAGTTTTTTTAATTTGATAATTAGTTTTATTTATGTCTGCTTAGGATATCATGGAGATGTGAAGCGTAAGTATAATTGTAAGAAGTTGAGGTACATTTAACGATAATGCTTAACAGGTATGGATGTCTCACATACTGTACTGCTGATTTGAGTGACATGGTGATTAAAATGCCATTAGGTCCTCTCATCTGGGTTGGGTGTCAGAAGTTTTATAGGCGATACAGATGTTCTGATTTTGTTACGATAAGGGACAGTTGTTAGTTGTCTCTTTCGTAGCCAATGGTACTTGTTTTTAGCAGACGGGGTTGGCGCCAAGTATTCATCTTACAGTTGGTGTAGGGCTGTCAGAGGAAAGTGTGCATCTCGTTTTTGTACCGTGTGAACAGCTGATGTTATGACATATTGGTGGAAAATCAAATCACCATCTGACTAAAGTTGGCCACATCCCTTCTTCTTTCTGAGTTTCCCAACTTCCTCCCACCACACAGCTCTGAGGCACATAGTCGAACCTCAATAATGCTGACAACCTTAGACAGTTTAAATGCCAAACATCAAGCTTAAGGAACACCACGCTACCATATGCCGTCGACCTCTTAAACGCACATTACACAATTAAGTGTCACATTTTGATAATTAATAATCAGATGGACATCCTCTGTGTCATTAAATAAATACACCACTACTTTCCCATAACATTTATATTATATAACCATTACTCTCAAATACAACCGACTATAAACATACATACCATCCACAAAAAAGCAATAAATATTTCATGGAGGTATGAGGTCCCCGAACTCTAGTTTGATTATTTGGATAATGACAATCCATGTGGTGACTTGACTGAATGCCCCCTAGCGCTTACTGTCTGTCCATGTAATGCTGTACAGTAGAAGCCAGTTAATTGCACAACGGATTAACGCACACTTCTGTTAACTGCACGGAATGCCAAAATCCCAAACCCATGCGGTCCAGCTTGGGAACTTCGCATTATTGCACCAGCCGGATAATTGCACGAAATACGCTAGCTGGCAATTAAACGGCTTCTACTTTTGTATCAACTTTTAGATCGACGCATGACGCCCAACCCGTTACCGTACTTCCATATGCTGGTACTTTGCAAGGATGTGTGAATTGCTCCCTTCCCATGCCAGCCCACTGACCCATTTACGAAATCGAATCAACTTGGCCTAATGGTAAGATTTTGTAACAAGTACTAGTAGTACCACTGCACCTGTATTTAGAAACTTGGAAAAATCATATTCTACATCATGAATAGAAAGTTCTGCACAACTGGCGAATTTCGGAAATAATTATAAAGTTAAAATGGCGCTTTTCCAAAGTATCAAATCTCTTCGAAAAATAATAAAAAGATCGAATGAAAGATCTTTGTAAATGATGACAATGACTTGCAGAATTTCTAAAATCCAACACAACTTTCGAAAAAAAATCGTAGTGTTTCAATCTCCTATCATCACAGACCTAAAAGGTGGTCTCACTGCACTTGTGGCACTGTTGCGGCATTGTGGGGTTCGGCATTGCTTTGTTATTTTTGCCGATTTCTTATAATTAAGATATTGTGTAATACGTCAAAGTATGGCGTAGAAGACAGCAAAATGCACAAAACATGAGAAAATTCTTTGTCTCTTGAGAAATCTTTCGAACCCCGCAGTGCCGCACAGGTGTCCCAAGTGCAGTGAGATAACACCTTATTAAGCTATAGATTACGTCATTTACTCGTACTTTATGACATCAAAGGCGGGATTATCTTTAATCTAAGCACCGCACATGGTAGATAATCTCCATTTGCAAAGATCTTCAGCGTACATTAGAGAGATTTAAATGAAAGACATCTAAATATAGTACTGTTAAATATTACATGGTGATCGGGTGAGTAACATTTTTAAGTTATTGATTATTCGTTATTTGCTGATTGAAAGTTACTAACTACAATGAAACCTCCTTGTTACTACAATAATCTTTACATTCATGCATAGAGGGCTAAATGCACATATGGATACACGAGATCAAATTAATGTAAAGTACAAAGCATGGGGCACTAACTTATTACATTCCAACACTACAATACATACTATAATTGCTTATCCATAAATCTAATAATATATTCTATTCTCTGTGCCATGCAGTTATTATTCGAGTTTCTTGGTAACTTTTCTCCTGGACTACATATAATGAAGAATCCAATGTTTATGTTTTATTTCCTCTTCAATGTATTGTAATGAAATTTGATTTTAAAAACACAGTAGAAACCAGTTGCTTGTACAACGGATTATTTCATACTTCTGTTAATTGTACAAAATCCTGTGGTGGTGCGTTGCAGCTGGATAACTTCGCTTTGTTGCACCACCCGGATAATTGCACAAAATATGCTGGCAAATGGGTTGTGCAATTATACGGTTTCTACTGTACTTGTAAGCCACGATTCCAAAGTCGACTAGAAAGTACATACCTACCATTACATAGTGCACAGTGAAATCAAGACCAGACCATGGCCAAGACAAAAGATAAAAAAAATGTTCTGCTGCAGTACCAAGGTAACATACTAGTGGACCCAAACTTAAGCTTGACCTTTATATTCCCAACACCCACCCATACATCAAATATCATTATCATATATCCAGGCGCCGCGGATCCGGACCAATCAGAAGGCCCCGTTCCACGTTGGACATGACGCCGTAACACTTAGATTCTGGCCAGGCCGGTGTGTATCCCCCTTCTGATTGGTCAGAATGAATCGACACCGGCACCGGTGTCGATGCACCAGTGTCGATGCAAATCGACACCGGTGCCGGTGTCGATTCATTCTGACCAACCAGACTGAGCGATACACACAAGATATGCAGGGTTTGGCCAATCAAAAGGAGCGAAACATATGCAGAGCAGAGCAAGGAGCTTTTATCAGTAGCAGAGGGAGTAAGTACAGACTGCAAGGAGGGAATAGCTCCTTCTGTTAACATTGATAATGAGTTTTGAGGGAGTAAGTACAGACTGCAAGGAGGGAATAGCTCCTTCTGTTAACATTGATAATGAGTTTTGTTGTTCTAAAAAGCGAAAGACTGCAATGTTTTGAATATTTTCTGTGGAAATTTTGGTTTCAAACTGCAATCTGTAAACAAATGTATGTACCAAGGAACAGATGTGAACTTTCAGAAATTCGACAATTATACCTCGGGGCGGGTCATTAACCCTTAATTACCATCCATCCACGGGTTCTTAAGTTATGCTGACCACAAATAGACCCGTATACACACACACACACACGCAGACACACACCACACACACAAAACACACAAATAGACAGACATGGCAAAATCATGAAAGTATTTGCAAGCAGATGTGTAATGTTTACGTTCCAACCTTAAAAACAATCTCCTGCTCTGTTTATTCTTATTCAAACGCATTCATATGCACATTTGGTGACCAGCCTCTCCAGATCAGTCCTGCCACTTGCTACATCATGTAATCTAACACCACAGGGCGTCTGCTACTTTACCAGTGACCATGGTGACAGCCGCCTAGCTAGTCTAGGTTTACTTGACCTTATTTGTGCAGTGGAGAAGAAGAGGAAAAACAAGATGTTTCCTTTCCGTGAATTGCGAAGAGGAACAAAACAAACACTGTAATCTTATAAACGCCAATCGGTACCGAAGACAAGTAACCGGATATGTTATATGTCTTTACGTTGCGTGAGGCAGAGTCATACATATTTAACATCCTGTGTAGACGGAATCCATCTTACGTATCGATCATAGAGAGACGAGGGAGGGAGGAAGAAGGGTTGTGATCAGCGATGCCGTGAATCTCCACACGTCAATGGCTTATCCCAGGATGATGGGTGATGATGCAAGGGATCTCAACCAATCAGAGGCGATGTTGGATACCATCGAAAGACTGTGTGATGATGCAGGGGATTTTATCCTATCAGATGCAACGTTGGATACTAAGAAAGATCGGGTAATGATGCAGCGGATCTCAACCAATCAGAGGCGGTGATAGATACCAAAGAAATGCTGAGTGATGATGCAGGGGATCTCAACGAATCAGAGGCGATGTTAGATATGAAAGAAAGGATGAGTGATGACGTAGGGGATCTCAACTAATCAGAGGCAACGTTAGATACCAGTGAAAGGCTGGTGCCGTGAGCAGCTGTATCTGTGTGTAGAGAACTCGGCTGGGTGCCTGTAGCTTGCAGTCAGGTAAGCGTGGGAATTGACTTATTTTGTGCATGCGCACGTTCTTCTCTTCTCATGGTATTAATGTGTGCTGCCGCTCTGACAGATAGGTTGCGTGTTACACTGACCATCAGAAAATTATCACCACTTACACTTGGTAGCTGGCATTCTCACAGTATACCATGCTATAATGTTCAGCTGTTTGACCTACAAAGTGTATGTATTTAGTACGTACCATACTGGTACATAATACTATGCTGAAATAGAATGAGAAAAACTCACAGTATACTGTTGGTTTAGCTGGTCTCAAATGTCTATCAGTATTTCTAAGGGGAGATCATACAATTTGGTAACGATTTTAGGTAGATAAAATGTGTCATCTATGTCATCATTTGATGCTATTTTCCCCACTTCGGGGCCTCTAGCCGTAACTAGTTAATGTATTGCCTTGCAGTGTCGACCAATCTACTTGTAATTTTTACCTGAAATGATAAATTGAGGTATTATTTGCACATGGAGACATGGGTCCCCTAGT
>NC_049984.1:22997371-22998764 GCF_000003815.2 Branchiostoma floridae | reverse complement strand
GTGCGTGCGTGTGTTTGTGTGTCTGCTGTATGGCCTTGGTACTGCAGCAGAACTGCCAGTATTTTTGTATTTTTTGTCGTGGACATGCTACTGTCCTATCTTGATTGCTTTGATGGCAGATAGCTTTTGGTGTAAAGAAGAGTTGGCGTAGGTTTGGGCCCCCTAGCAGCCTGTTCCATACTGATCTGGTGGTTATGGCAGGTCGGTAGAACTTTCTTGACAGAACATACTTGACAGCATATGACGTAGATGGCACGTGAGGTGGTATATCACTGCACTTGGGGCACCGGTGCGGTACTGCGGGGTTCTTACACTGTTGTGTCCTTTTTTTTTATAATTTAGATGTTGCGTAATACGTTAAGGTATTAAATAAAAGACAACAAAATACACAAAACGTATGAAATCCGTTCTTTATCTCTGAAATTCGTTGAGTAATCTTTTGAACCCCGCAGTGCCGCACTGGTGCCCCAAGTGCAGTGAGATACCACCTTTATATATGAGATAAAGACAAGCGCATAGGCCAGCTGTTTACATATATATATGTCTAACAAATGTATCGCTATATTTCAAAGACTATGGTGATGAATTAATGTATGACTAAAAAATCAAACTAACGACTACAGATTGAAGTTATCCAATCAAGTTTTTGATCGAAGCCATTGTTAAATTCAGTGTGGCCAAAAATCACTATGTAATACCCCCTATCCACTAGGACGGCGCTCTCGCCACGCCCTCTCTGCGACCTAATTATTTTGACATACCGCTCAAGGAACCGTATAGAAAAGAAACGAATCGTTTTTACACTTTGTATGTTTTGGTGTCTTCTAAGTCACACTTTTACGTTTTGTATGATATACCCATTGAGAAAGCGAGGGTTACACATATCCTATTTAGGTCGCAATGAGAGCGCAGCGCGATCGCTGTCTAGTGGAAAGGGCGCCTCAAAAATTATAATGTCAACGAAATCATGACGAAACGCCTTCTCAGTGCATCCTGAATATTTCCGTGTTTTGAGACGTGTCGCTGTCTATGACATCAGGTTTGCATGACATTTAGGAAGCAAGGCCGATTAATGGCAGGTTTTATTCTTGTAATCGTATTTCAGCAGGATTGTCTTTTCATTAAGGTATTATGGAGATGATCTACAGATCAAAGTGGCCGCCGCCAGCATTAATATAATATGCAGACGTGTATATGCAGGTGTCTGTTTGATATACTCGAATCGATGGCTGTAGACTAATGGTCTCCCTGTAAAGATACTTAGCTTCTTCATTACCTCTGTGAAAAATATAATAGAGGTATGGTTTTGATGTGTGTGTGTGTGTGTGTGTGTGTGTGTGTGTGTGTGTGTGTGTGTGTGACTGTGTGTGTGTGTGTGTGTGTGTGTGTGTGT
>NC_049984.1:22994339-22996838 GCF_000003815.2 Branchiostoma floridae | reverse complement strand
TGGTCTTGTTGTACCCAAAACCACCGACGGAAGACTGGCCTACATATAGAAATGTACGTGTTTGTTTGATAATAAATACATATATATATATATGAATGTGACATTATGTATATGTTACATGGGGGCCTTTCATAAGAGGAACTGTGGCCTTATAGTGGAAATGAGTACCTAACTGCGGATCGGGACGTGGAAGTCCCATGTTTGAGGAGAGTACAGTCACACCTCAATCCACGTTAAAGAACCCACCACACTTATCAAAATAGTAGGAGTCCATTCCAGTATCCCCGGATATGCAGCTTGTACTGTTCAGTACAAACCTGGTGCGTTACGCCGGCGTGAGGCACAGTTTGCTGGGTATGCAATACAAGAAAATACTGGTAAAAGGCGGCTATACAGGCTTTTCTTTTGACGTCATCTGCGCCATGTTGGATTATACAGCGCTCGTCTGTAAATCACACGAAGATCAATCATTCAATCAACCATTCGCAGGCATCATGGTCTGATGTACAAAGATGCTACTGCTTAATTCAATTACCCGCCAACATGGTCGTAGGAGGATTCAAATTATAATCAGTACGACGTCAATGAAAAGTCTACACACAATGCGATAAAATACTGGTAATAACTTCAAATTTTAATAAGGTGGCTATATACTATCCTGACCTACATTTACATGTAAATGTGTTTGTTTGATGTACCTGAACCGACGGTTGCATGTATCTCTATGCACCAGCGCAATTTGTATTTTCAATAATACTCGTCGGTTCCCGAAAGGCTCCTGCGTGCGAATTCACCGAGCTTCCAAATGGACTTGCTAAAATTATGGAATTTCTAAAATGATGACTAGGTTAACGCATTTCTCGAGACAATCCTTCATGTAGATGTTTGTACGGCTTCACTGCTTTATTGATTGCACTGCTGATAGGACTGTAATAGGGGTGACGAAGGTGTCGCTCTTTTGATGTGATACTCGGGTATAGAGTATTTCCCCACTGATAGCCTTGTCTCGGGTCAACGTATGGTACTCTATCATCTACCTATACATTCTAATCCACTATCATTTCTGGGGAAAGGTTTTTATTTCTCTACGTCGTTGAAGATAAGACATTCAGGTAATAAGATATTCCAAAAAGCAGTTACTCAAGCAACTTGATATGAATCCAAAACTGTCGTCAGCCTGACTTTGTCTTACCTTGTTTCATATCATCAGTGGACATCCAAAATTGTGTTCATTAATAGGTAGGGTAAAACAATTTCTCCCTGATCACTTCAGTGTCACTGACGAAAGATAGTGGATGCTATCTGAAACGTCTGACCGTTCCCAAAATCATTGCCTGAGCAACTGCTTTTTGGCATATCTTATTTCTCTATTTTATTGAATTTGTGATAATTTCGATCATACGGATAGCATCCTTTGAAACCCACAAATATAATGCGAGCGTGCGAAGAAAAAAACATTTTGCGCAAGACAGTATCCTTCATTATGACTTCTAAGGCCATGTTAATTTGATTATATGGATGACATCCCCTGCGAACCCGAAAACCGATGCGTGCGTGCTAATAAAGAAAAAAAAGACGTTTTGCCGATTAAAAATGTTGCCTTCGGTATGAAATCTAAGTGGTCAGGAAGGTTGAACAAATTGACTGTACACACAGAGTATGGCATACCGAACAAGAGATCATCTTCAAAATGAAGGAAAACTAGACAAGATTTATTTTAACTGTTTTTATATTTTTATTTTATATCAATAGGGGATTAAAAGCGCAGTCGCAGTTTTCCCCGTCGACCCTCGCCCCCTGCACTGAGCACCACAGAGACATAACCGTTGTTACATTGAGACGTACAAAGTCTAGCTTTATTCTTGAGCGGAGGCACTCCTTGATGTACGGGACCATCTCGACGTGAGTCAAAAAGGTCTTGTCAAAGAGGACTTAAGCTTCACAACGTGAGGACCATGTGTGTTTCCTCGTGACGGCAATGACGTAGGTGATAGCATCTTTCTTACATTTTCTCCAGGAGGTTGGCAAGATGCCATAAATATTTTGTTCAATGTACGGCATATATTTGATTTTATATATATCATGCAGCTAACTGCTTTATGTAATTTACAGTATGGTTGAAAACATTTTTGAAACGAACAAAAATTGATCCACACGTACGTGGATGTCATCGATCCATATAATCAAATCAACATGACCTGACCATCAATTGTTGTACTTGTTAGTTGTTACATAAAGGTGCACGTGCCCTCTCGCTGCACTTGCATCAAGCTTGCGTCACTGCGGGGTTCGAAACATACTCAACAAATTTTAGAGATAAAGAACAAATATTCTTACTTTTTGTGTATTTCAGTCATATAAGCCATAATCTTACGTAGAACACAAAACAGTTACACAGTGAACGAACCCGCAGTGACGCAAGCTTGACGCAAGTGCAGTGAGAGTACACCTTTAGGGACGTAACATAATTCTTTTTGCATCTTTTCTCTTCTGTGTAGG
>NC_049984.1:22905962-22994239 GCF_000003815.2 Branchiostoma floridae | reverse complement strand
AAATGATTGGACTTACAAACAGAACCAACCAGTTCAGTTATGTGGCAACAAATCATAATTCTATTGGTCGATCGTTTGGCAATGACATCACCTACATTTTTACCAGGGTTATCGTGACAATATGTTCGTTTAGGTGGTATCTCACGTGCACTGCACTTGGTGCACCGGTGCGGCACTGCGGGGTTCGTTCACTGCGGCACTGTTGTGTTATTTTTGCCGATTTCTTAGAATTTAGATGTTGCGTAATACGTAAAAGTATGACTTAGAAGACAACAAAATACACAAAACATAAGCAAATTCGTCGTTTTTCTTTGAAATTCGTTGAGCTGATCTTTCGAACTCCGCAGTGCCGCACCGGTGCCCCATGTGCGGTGAGATACATGAAGCACCTTTTGTTCGTTCGGCCTGGTGGCAAATAGATCAGCAAGTTTTCTTGCTGTTTCAGTAGCAGGGTATATTTTTACGGGGGGGGGGGGGTGCTAGTCCTTCTCCTTTTAACGGACTCGATGCACCTCCTCGTACACGTACGGACCCCCACTTCAAGTCCCTTCCGAAAGACTTTGTGAAGCCCCAACTGAGACGCCATATACAGGCTTGAACCGGCGTCTCCCAGTTACCAACTAGTATTAGAACCAGGAACTCAACTGTTAGTGTTAGGCTACTACCAGTTGTACTACAGGGACATCCCTAACACCCTACCTACCGACTCTATTTTTCTAGAATCATAAGGCCACACCAATTTTATTCGTTGTTTCTCGGATTACCCGACCCTATTATTTCCGATTAAAGAAAAAAAAAAACTTTTGAAATTGATGGCCACACCTCGTGTTGACAAAATTTTACAGTCTCTCCTTTCTCAAATTAACTATGGGCCTCAAATTCCGGTAGCTGTACGTGCCTAGTTTGGACAGTACATTTACAAGTTTTCTTCAAACTTTGGACTTTGCTACCAGGGACCCTAAATCAACTGTAACTTGAGTAAGCCCATCGATCTCTCCTACCTCCAACGTTTTGCAAAATTTTTATTTTTTATTTTTTTCGACCGACCGACCCATTGTTTTTTAAAATCCGAGGTCTAACCGAAAACGCCACATTTTCCCCAGGTCTTAGGAGTTCAATTTTTCGCAGAAGATAGAGAAGACTTCACGGTCTGCCATGGAAGGGTCAGGTTTGGTGGAGGCCATGTTTCTGCCTCGCTATGAGGTCAACCCGGACAACAAGAACGGCATCATGGCCATCGAAAACAACCAGGCCCTGGTCCAGCACACCAGCTTTGCCTCCATGTTGGGGAGGGTCATAGGGCTGCTGCAGTACGTGGGGCTCATCGGCAACATCATGGTCAGTAGTTTGTTGTTTTTGTTTTTGTTTTGTTTTTTTGTTTGTTTGTTGTTTTTCTTACTTCCACTTCATGGCGTCTTTGTTTTCGATGTGCTTGCCCATGTGGGTGTCTGTTCGTAATCATTTCAATATACTATGAATACGCTGTCAGCAGATTGGCAAGAAGTGAGTTGGAAGATGACAGAAAGTAGAGTTCATAGGCGGTAGAACTAATCTTTTATCAGACATGACATGACATTCCAGGTCATTGGGTCAATGGATCGGCTACTAATTTACGAGGGAGGTATTGTTTTTGGTCTATCAGTATTTTTGCAGTTTCGATATGCAAGTCACGTTCACTGTTTACTCAAGTGATCAATAGACACATGTTCTGTTAATGAAAACCTTAATTACATAATTGATGAATTACATTTAACCAAGACATAAGACAAACTGCAAGTATTTCACGGGGACACGAGATCTTCTTAAAAAGTATCTTCCGCATGTCTTCTTTTCAGAACTTTTTCTCAGCGAGAATTAGATAGATCCAAACGCGTAAGAACTACATTTGTACGTTGAGTGTTGGAGTCATCTGTCTAGCACTGTTTCTGTAGCATGTTGATAATGGGACGTGTTCATTATAGGCGAATATATTAGTGGTACGTTGGGCAAGTTTCCAAAATCAATACTTAACTGGAAGACGCAGATATAATTCACCAGAGAATGGCATTAAAATCAATTGGAACAATACCATTACTACATTGTAACTATAAGGTCAAAGCTACGTGCTTTGTTTTAAACCTTGTTTGGTCGTGGATCTGACATACGTATTGTGACGCGGCTGATGATGGTTTATTTTTTCATTTGGTTGACATATCAATTTTATCTTAAATATGGTTCGCAAAAGTACAACTGTAGAATTGTGTGACCACGGGTAATGCCGTTACGAAGGGTTCATTGCCACTTGTTGCAACAAAATACTACTGAGCTGTGGAAGGAGGCGACGTTTATATTTTTGGAAATATGCCAAAATCAATTTACTTTTATGATATTCACTGATGTGGCCCAGTGACTGATGGTGTACCGACATTTCATATGCATAGAATATTTAATTTCAACTGTACCTATATTTTGACTGAATTTTACGTTATCTGTGCAGCTAAGGCTTAGGTACCAATTGTACCGGTGCCCATGAATATTTTGTTGACATTTTCTGTATTTTGATGTATTTCATATTATTTTTTTCGCTCCCGAAAGCTGCCCGGCCGGGCCCCGGATTTGAAATGTGACCTAAGCCTAAGAGAGACTGAAAACACCGATAAACAGTAAGATATAACCCGACCTGACCTTTTCAGGTCCTGTTCTTCTGTATCCAGCGGGTCGCCCCCAGTATGGGCCGGGCCGGGATCATCAACTTGGCCGTGGCAGACGTCTTGCAGTCAGCGGTCAAGTACGTCTGAAATCTAGTATGGCATAAAGATATATTTATGACAGGACTTTGCTTTATATGTGTCAATTTTGCGCTACTGCGTGATCCGTAAGCTTTTAGTACCATGCTGATATTGTTTTACTACTCCTCTGATGGTTATAAATGACTGTTTTAGATCAATCGAAGTGACTTATCGTCATACATCTAAGCTTCTGACAAGTTTATGTCAAGGAAAGTGTCTTCTGCACAATAGCATGTAATCCCTGTAAGGCCAAGGTGATTTGATTATATGGATGACATCCTTTGGGAACCTCAAAACTGATGCGAGCGTGCGAAAAAAAATTGGCAAAAAAATGTTGCTTTCATTATGAAATCTAAGTGAAAGAAAAGTCAACAAATGGCCATACACACAGAGTATGGTATACCAAACTGTAGAGTTCCACGACCACATACCTTCGCCAAATGAGTTTAACCTTTACAATTGGTGTTTCAATGCAAGCGTGCCATAATTCTTCTAAGTGGTACAGTATATGATTGGAATGCCAAAATTTTATTATGAAGATGTGGAAATCATTCGCATAATTAGAATATTTTGCATCTGTTTTGACAATTTACAGTATGGTCAATTTTTGTTGAAAATGGAAGAAAATTGATACGGTCGTGGATGTCATCCATATAATCAAATCAACATGTCCTAATTTTTGTTATTGTTGTTGTTATTGTTTATTGTTAGCATAGCGGTGCTAATGCGCACTTCTCTGGTGCCCAACCCGGAGGAAAGTGAGCCCCTGTTCCACGCGCAGAATTTCGGGTGCGACTTTCTGGCGTGGTTCCGTCTCTACACAGGGTCTTCTAGTAACCACTTCTCTACGGCTATGGCTGTCATACAGGTGGGGCAGGTCATTGTATCCGGGAGTAGAGGTCTAATGATAACATACATAGAAAGATTAGCAAAGAAGGCTTAACTTTATCTAACCAATGCTTTATAATGAATTGGGACTTACCCCAAATTTTTACGGAATAAATCCCTGCTGCTTCCGGGACGTGACATTGTTACGTGACTGAATCAACGGGTCGTAGGTGCCAAATAACCTATGTCACCCCCCGTCTCTGCTCATGGTTGGACGATGGGTTCCATTACTGAGGTCAAGGGATAGTCTTTCAATGATTATGATAGAATAACTTTCCTTTGGTAACAAAGAAAAATATATTGCTTGTTATAAGCATGTCACATAATTACTTTATCTACAATCTAATTTATCGGCAATATCCTCAGGTATTAGTGTACATCAAATGGACAGGGAAACCAAATTAATCATCAGTATTTAGGTGTACACTGACTGGTCCATTCATATTTCCATTCATACCTTCAGACTATCGCCATTGTCAAGGTGTCCAAAGGGGGTCATCCTCGCCCCGCTAACTGGAAGGGCATCACTTTCGGACTGGTGTGGCTGATCAATCTGGCAATCACCCTCCCTCCGCTGGTGAAACTGTGGGGAGCCTTCACGTATTTCCAGGACATCGGCCACTGCTATATCAGCTTCGATGCAGACGATTCTAAAACTCAGCTAGATTGGGGGTACATTATTTTCTTCATGTTGACACAGTACATTTGTCCAATCGCTGTGCTCGTCGCCTGTTACGTCACAACCTTCTGCACCATCTACTGTAACAGCCACATGCGGACCCTCTCGCGCAAGCGCAGTGGGGTGGAGGAGGAGGAGGAGAACCAGGATAGGTCCATCATGATCAAGACCTTCTTCGCGCTGACGCTGTTCCATTACACCATGTACCTCCCCCTGGAGATAATCAGGATCGGCGTGTTCTTCACCGATGTGGGCGTGGCTAATGACGTGCTGTACATCACGACTCTCTTCTCGTACTTATCGAACTGTAAGGCACCCATGGTGTTACCCATTGTCAGGAGGTAAGAATGTATTGTATTTGTAAAATCTGTGCTTTGAAGGAGGTTCACCTCCAACGGGGGTACCGAGTATTGTAGTTGTTTTTATCTCAATGAAAATTGGAGATATTATTTTGAGTGTGCTTTTCTGTCAGTATGTGTGTGTGTGTGTGTGTGTGTGTGTGTGTGTGTGTGTGTGTGTGTGTGTGTGTTTGAATGCATTGTCATGATAATTGGTAAGTGGATAGGGACTGGGAAGACGAAGGTTAAGGTGTATTTTTGGCCGCCTGGTATGTGGCCTTGGTACTGCAGCAGAACGTCCGGGTTGTGTGACGTGCGATGGTTTTGACATTTTGGTGGCAGGTAGCTTGTGATGTAAAGAAGAAATTGTGTACGTTTGGACCCCCTAGCAGCTTGCCCAGGAACTACAGGGGCTCTTTTGTCAAAATCTTCTGAGGAGAATAACTGAAGAAAGAAACGTTTTTTTTTCTTAATTTGATGTTTGCAGCGATATCCCTTTGATGAATTTCTTCTTTGTAGTCGGGCATGTCGGTAGGTAGTGTAGACCTAATAATGCACGTTGATTTGAAGTCACGTTAGAAGTATTTCCATGCAATGTTATATTACAGACCAACGCCCCATCTTGAAGGTGTGGTACCTTCTACAGCTGGCGTCAATAAACGGGGGCCAATAATCTACTCTACAAGTACTAGTATACAGAGGATAGGATCTGGTTTACTACACTCCTTTGGTCACTGCCTAGTGTTATAATAAACAAAATACCTGGACATAAATGGAAACCGGCTTTAGTGAAAATTTTCATTCATGGTTACGAGGGTACCAAACACCTTTGCCCACACTGCATACACCATGATTACTTCACGGAGGTTTGTGTTCTACGGACTTTTGTCAGTCAATAGAAATGTCTTTGTCATTCTTATACTATATGTCTTACAACACTAGGAGATATAGTATAGATTCCAATGAGGTAAATACTCGCACAGTTTACAGCCAACGTCCAGAGAAACACGGCAGTTGGCCAGCAATACAATACCAATGGCACCTGTCCTTGGTGCTGAATGACTGGTAATGCCTTCACATGAGGACTTTGAATGAGGGTGGATTTTTACCAAAAAATTGAAGAGCAATCATACCAACCTTCATCGTAATCTATCATCATGTAATATTGTAGCATTTTCTCTAGATTAGGACATCTTGATTAGATTGTATGATGACATCAGCGCACGCATCAATTTTCGTTTCCCCTTCTAGGTTTTGATCATACTGTAAATCGTACAAAAATATGCCATGAATTGGAATAAAAATTGAAAAACCGATACCAATGTCTTGAATGCTAAGACAAGTCAATTCCAAAGTCAAATAAGAAGATGTGAAAGAACAAAAATGAAGAATCTACTACTCGGTATAACATACATGTGTGTTTACTCATTTGTTCCACCTTCTTGACCACTCAGATTCTATAATGAGGGCAACGTTTTCTGCGCGCTAGCATCAGTTTTAGGCTTCCTAAATGATATCATCCATATATACGTAAAACAGTATTTTCGTATTGTGTGTTTCACTCCAGGTACGAGTACCCCTCGTCCCTGACCGGTGGTTCGGTCCGCCATCACAGCGTGGAGGTGTACGTCACGCCGGGCACATCACGTGACGCTGATGACGAGGCGTCGGTGGGAGCGGGTTCCCACACCAGTCCCGACCCGTCCCCGGCCCGCTCTATGCCGAACGGCCGCGCCTCGCCTGTAGGGCCCACTTTCGTCAGGGAAGGGCGGCCGCCGAGTGCCCTGACGAACGGGGGGCCCGCCATGACGCCGATCCCGCGGGTCAACGCCAGAAAGAACCCGCTGCCCGATTTGTGATGTGTCCTTATGTCCCTGTCACATAACAAGAAAAATCAATGCAGTTTCTGAAGCAACTGGATATTATTTCCAAAATCGTATCCAGTTGCTTGAGTAACTGTTTTTTTTTTTTGTGGCTTACTAGTATATCATTACCTGGATGTCTAATATTAAGCTTCATCGACAATAGACTGACTTCTATATGACATTTTCGGCAGACGCTTGTGTTTGCTCGATCATCGCGCGATTTTCAGAAATCGACCGATGTTCGCATTTTCTCGAGCCCCGTCCAATGTTATGGGTAGATTTTTAGGTTGAAAATTACGCTCGAATCTATATCTATATTACAATTCAGCAACCTTCCTTGCAATTAAGAAGTACGGCAGCAGCTCGTAAATTGTACGTATGTGTGACAGGGGCTTAATGACTCATGATAACATGTTTTCAAACTAGCACAACTAGCGACATCAGCATCTTTGAGCAGAGTTGAGTAGCATCTGACTTGGTAGATTACAGTTTGAGAAATACACTCGTCTCCTACCAAGAGAAATGGCTATCTGAATGAAAAGGACGCGTGCTTTTAGGCAGTGTGACGTCATCACAAGGTCAAAGTTTGTCGGAAGTTGATGTCCCCTCCCCGAGAAAATATTTCTTTTGCCAGAAAAGTAAAGGCGGCCATACTAACCTTCTCACGAAGGCTTGGGGATACCAACTTCTAAACTTTGACCCACAGATGACGTCACACCTTATGTAACTAGAGGCATTGCGTACTGTCAATGTGATGTCAAGAAATAGTAGATACTTCTGTTAAAGCAAGAAAAAAAAATATAATTTAGGAAAAAAAATAGGTAGCATAATTATTGGAATTTGAATGTCTTTGAGAAAGACAAAATATGGATATATGTAAATATGCGACTTAGAAACTCGGAATTAAACAGTGGTTCAAGTCGACGGTCACTTTTCAGGTCATTCGCCCTTTAAGCCCATATTGAGAGTAAGCAAGCAAAATTGCATTTTGAATAATTCATAATTGATGACACGAGTAACGGATTTTAACTGTCGTTTCAGGTCGTTGACTTTGGTATATACAGATTAGCCGAAACGTGGATTTGAACAGAAATTCGACTTACAGGCTATATTTGCTATTTTTGGAGTAAGCTAGAACAAAACGCATTATGACTGATTTATAATTGATGACAGAAGTGATGCATATGGATTTGACCGAATCGTAGTTTCAGGTCATTGACTTTAGTATACACACTATACACAATACATGTCCCCATGGCACAAGTGGTAACGCAACCCCGCTGCTTGGCTATCTGGATCAAATTCCATATGTATCCGTGGATCTGAATTCGGTCCTAGGGTCGGCTCAGCCCGGACATCTTGTCAGGAATATTCATTCATCATTTCGGATGTATAAAGTATCAAAGCTCGGCACTTAGACATGTATCGACTAAATACGCGAGTCGTAGGCATAGCGAAGCCTATAGCTAACGAAAAAGAATCATATACAATGATGCCAACTTGTGATATAAGTTCCACATTTCTTATCAAAAATGTACATCTTCAAATCCAATGAGATCCGATCCTTCCATTTATTGACATGAACATTTCTTGAAAAATGTTGATAGTCTGATCGCTACAGGGCATATGCCATGGGAAAACACCGAAAAAATGGGGAACATTATATACACGTACATACTGATACGTTATCCTCTGTGTGACCCATACTTTACTTTATAAAGTTATTTTTCATTTGTGTCTCATTTGGCTAGGTTTATGATAGAAATACATAATTTTTTTCAGGTGGCTGTATTCATTTTTGTATCGATCGAATTGACTGCTTATCAAGGACTATGCAGTCCAACAATTTAGCTCCGAGTAATAAGACGAGATTATATGATGGCTTGCACGCACGGTAGTCTAAGTAGTAACGATTTAGAGAATAGTGGAATGGACGCAAGATTAGTTTAGAAGTATCTCATATGACTAATCATGTACCGTTACATATCAATAGTAACACCATCTACATAGTGGAACGACATTTACATCCTCTACATTCGGGAGGTCTTGCTGTAAGCGGAGTTATGAAGATGCTTGTGTACGTTTATCATGTACTTGCCGTGTAAATACAGTAGAATTCGCTTAAATGCACACCCCATTTGCCAGTGCATTTTGTGCAATTATCTGAATGGTCCAACAAAGCGAAGTTATCAAGCTGGACCGCGTCACCATGGGATTTCGTGCAATAACAGAAGTATGCGATTATCTGTTGTGAAATTAACTGGCTTCTACTGTATATATTGCTTCAAATGACTGTAATGTTTTTCTCTCTCATTTTTACGTTACTTGTACAGCCTTTCGGATGTTTAGAAGTTAAAAATTATTTCAAAATGATGTTTCTCTCGGGCCAAGCTGTAAATTGATGTTCTGAGTATAGTAGACGAAAGGAAGACACATCTCACTTTTCTGATATTGTTGCAGAAAAGGTGGAATTCCATAGCATAGTGTTCAACGTCTGTAAATTTTATGGCTATGCAAAGGACTTAAACAAGGCTAGCATACACAAGGCTAGTATATGTATTTAGTTCCAGTAGCTTGATGTGAAAGAATTCATGGTAATAATAACATCAACAGCACATAGTGACAATGGCGAAAGAATGCAATGATATATACCTCTCATAGAATATTGATTCACTTAGCTAATTAAAATTTAGTGTAATCATTACAGTAAGAATTGCACTTTTATCCATACATATGAACTTGATGCTACATACTACATAGGTTCACTTTGGAATGTATCTATGTCTCAACTAGTAAACAAATGCTTATTTACCAACACAGGGTTGCCTTTAAGGCGAGTATTGTATCCTCTTACACAAATGTAAATACGGGGGGGTCATTAAGTTTTTGGTCTCATCCTGAAATAAGGTGCACAGTTCAAATTTTGAGCAATAATCATATAGTGTAAAGCTTTTTATCAATATCTACCAACTTTACTGGGTGTCGACTGCAAAGTAATTATGCAATTCTTCGATGTTTGGCAGACATTCATAAATGCTTTATGCTTTATAAATATGCCCAAAAAATTCTAGTAGTGTACCTTATTTCATAGTGAGGCGCATACCTTACTGATCAACCGCCCCCCCCCCTTGTAGATCCACAAGGGAACGTTTATTGGCTACACTAAATGAGTACAAATAAGATAGCCTAACAAGTTACAGATAGAAGAATTCAAACTACAATAAAATGATTGAAGAGGTGCCTTTCTGTAACCGGAATGTATAAAACAGAATGTATATCATGAAGTCTAGAATGTACCAATATTGACATATGTATAGAATTACATATTTCAAGTTGCATATATCACTGTATAATATCAAGTACAAATGCATGTATAATAGACGTGTAAAACTAATATCACATATGAATAAATGCAATACTTCCAGTCAAGAAGCTGTATTGTTTTTTTAACAATAAAATTGTAGCGTTTAATGATTCACTGGTACTGGTCGACTGTTGCAAACACGAACGGCAACATTTCAGATAAACTTAAAAATAAAACAAATTGCTTATGTTGGCAGAACAAAATAGAAATATATATATATAAACTTGAAATCATCTTAAGAATTCTTTATAAATTCACATCTGCATAAAACATATATATACATATTTAATAGCACACTTATTTCATATAAAGCTGGAAAGACTTCAAAGTGCTTCAAATAAACTGATATGTATGAATTTACATAAATTTGAAGCTTTAGAAGCATTTTTACGTACCAGCCATTTAGCTGCGCTTTCACTGTTTCACGTGGGCTGGACATTCATAACTTAATGTTTAGCTCTTTGAGAAATTCATCAAGTTACTAGACAACATGCACAACTAGAAATCTTCTGACACATTTACACGTGATGCAAAATGTGTCACAAGGTAATTTGACATCTGTAAGTAGTTTCATCCTGTTGGTAATTAGTCACTGAATGACCGAATTCTTTATACACAATGCAGTGTTTTATTCAAACGATGTTTCAGTGACCATCTGTCACCTTCCTCAGAGCAATTCTAACTTGCAGCTAAAGGTGTCGCTACTAACATCTGCTTAAGTTTGGGAACGCATCTGTAAGCAGCGCCACCTACAGCTGCAGTACAAATTCAGAATTGCCCTGAGGAAGGTGACAGACGGTCACAGAAACGTTGTTTGAAGAAAACACTTCGTTGGGTACAAAGAAGGCAGTAATTGAGTCATATTCTTCACATATTTCTCTTATTTATACATATACATACATCTCTTAAGCAACTTTGAAGGAAAGAAACAGCTCTCTGTACATTGCTAGGCTCATCTTGGAATGTCCTTTGAAAGGGAAACTTAGTACCCAGCATATTGCACATTATTAGCGAGAAGACGTCTTCTAGGCTTTATGCCTTTCACTGATCAATCAGCACACTATGAACCAGTTATCCCACTTTGCAACTAGTTAGAGTCAACAGTCATCGAAGCAAGGCTAGCTATTTTCGATCAGTGCTGTCTGAGCGCATAGCTACTAGTATCAGACCCTGGCAGGCAATCTTGAAAACTGACACACGGAAACTCTCTACCGGCCAGCCAAACACTGTTCTTTCTATTCAGTCGGCCTATGGAGTCAGATAGACTACATAGGCTGGAAATGTATTCTCCAAGCAGAGGTTAGGCTTCGGCTGGTTTGTGGCATCTTTTTATGTGTTTTTATCGGGCTAAAAGGAAACCTGCCAAAATAGAAGGCTTGGTGAAAAACGCTTAAAATGACGTCAAAACTAGCCAGAGTTGAAGCTCTGCTCGGAGAGTGCTGGGATTGATCTAGCATCCAGACCCTGAACTGGACCCAGATCCGGACCCGCTAGCTGCTTCTGCTCCCCGGGGGGACCCGCTTGCTGCGGGGGCGGGAGGGGACTCTGCTTGTGGGGTGTTCCCCCCGGGTTTGGGGAGGAGATCCCTGTACAGCTGCAGGGCACAGGGGGTGATGAGCAGATCCCCCTGCACGGGGAGGGGGGAGATCTCCTTCCAGTCTTTATCCAAGTCGATATCGTAGCTATAGCAACGCGACAGGTGCGGGCCGAACGCGTACATGACGCGCCCGTGCATGAAGAAGGAGTAGTTAGGGTGATGCCCGGGAACGGGCGCAAGGACGCGTGACGTCAGCCAGGCGGATCTGACGTCATCGTAGGCCACGGACGCGCCACAGGGGTGGATGAGGTGGATGAGGTTCCGGGTCAGGGTGCAGACGGGCCGGTCGCAGGTGGGGTGTAGCTCCACTGGGGGTTCCCTCTGGCACCCCACACTCCACTGGTCTCTTCTGACGTCATAGATCTCCACTGTACTGGTGTTGAAGTAACTGAAATATAAACACACTTCAGTATGGTATAGATAACTGATTGGCTAGGTACTGTCCTTGGTGCTGATTGACTTGTGTCATATATCCTAAATGCTGATATCTCCTGTCATTGTTGTTGATTGGCTAATGAATATCCATCCTCTCAACCAGCACGCGTACAGGGGTGGATATCAACTTCCAACAATTTTTGACCCATTGCTGACGTCACATTTGTGAAAAGTCATGTGTTCAGAGCGTTTGGGTCAGACAGCTGAAGAAGACTAAGTGATGAAAGTCTAAAATTTCAGTCCAGTTTTTCAGTTGAAGAATAGTTTCACCTTTTGCATGATGTAACTTACCAACCAAGATGAAATTTCATGATAATGTATTCCCTTGTTAAAGCTTAGTCAGTTTGATCAAAGATGTTTGAAGATGGCCTAGCCATCCTTACCTGCTGTTCCTGCCCAGCAAGACAAACAGCCGGTCTCCCTTCTTGACAAACTGGTGGTAGAACCTGGGTTCCGTCATGGGGGCGAGCGTGGTCCACTCGTCCCTCCCGGGGTCGTATCTACGGGCAAGAATAAAAGTCATGTGAGTGGCTGGACTAGTTGTAGTAATTGCTTGATAGTTTTTCCCCACTACCCATTCTGCTAACCCCCACAATCTGTATCAGAACATGAGATTTCTGGACACTGGACAAAATCAAGTGAGGGGAGTGAAGGAAGACATCTTGATCCTGGGCCAATCATGCTTCACTGAACCGAGCCGGGGGCCGATACTAACTTCCCAACTTTGTAGTCTTTACCAGACTAGCTACGCCTTCTGTAGGGAGAATAATTTGCAATGCTAGTTTGTCCATCGTATACAGGGCTTAACCTCCTGTGGACTGGCCATTCTAGCACTTTCAAGCCGATTTCTACGATCCATGCCCCCTTAAGAAGGGCCTGATGGATGCCAAAATTAAACCATTCTACAACCTCCCCCCAACTGTAAATTATTCACATTCACGTTACTTGGACTCAGTTACTTGAACAGTTTCATTAGGTTAGTAAGTCACTTAAAAACCAGATTCTTTGTACATAACTAATGTTTCATTCAACTGACGTTTCGATGACAGTCTGTCACCTTCCTCAGGGCATTCTGACTTCTTCTCCTTGCACATTTATGTAAATACTATCGCATCTGTAAAGCAGTCAGAATTACCTTGAGGAATAGTCACCAAAACGTTGGATGAAAAACAACACTTAGTTGTGTGTACAATGAATGTTCTGACCCCTGACCTTTCCACAGACGGCAGGACGCGCGTGTGATCCGTGATACCACCGGAGACGTACAGCTGTCCATCAAACTCGGTGACTGCGCAGTGGTAACGCCCCACGCTCATGGAGGCGATGGGGTACCAGGCGTTCTTCTGGAGGTCAAACCGCTCGGCGGAGCGCAGGACGTTTCCGGCGTGGTCCATTCCACCTGGGAACAATGGGCAAACACGTTGAGGTGGTATCTCACTACACTTGCGTCAAGCTTGTGTCACTGCGGGGTTCTAAAGATACTCAACGAATTTCAGAGATAAAGAACAAATTTTCTTTTTGTGTATTTTGTCGTCTTCTAAGTCATACTTTTATGTATTGCGCAATATCTAAATTATAAAAATTGGAGAAAATAACAAAACAGTGATGCAGTGAACAAACAGTGACACAGGCTTGACGCAGGTGCAGTCAGATACCACTTTTAGCCTCCTTTGAAGGCTATTATAATCTACTATTGGGTCGATATCTAATAAGACTGCGTCAAAATGCGCCAGGTATTCGCAAAGTTGCACACATTGGCCCCATTTGTCCCCTGAAATTGCAAAAATTTCGAAATGTTGATAAATCGAAATTCACAAAATGTCAGAAATGGGCGTAAAACTGTACATTAATTTTTAACTTGCAGAACGAATTTTGAGCGCAGTTTTCCGACATCGAAGTTTTGAGGAGAGAGGACTCTAACCAACAGGTCCCAGTATTGATCATAAGGCTGTGTATTGTTACCTATGGCATAGATAGCCCCCTCTAGCGCTATAGCACAGTGGTTGATCCTGGGTGTCAGCGTTGGAGGCCACGGGAACCAGTGGCCGTCGTCAGGCATGTAACACATGGTCATGTTCACGCCGTACTCGTACCAGGACGCCGGCGTCTTCCCGCACTGAAGCACAATGACGTCACGCGTCAGGTTACACGCCCGCGGCTGCGCTGACGCTGACAGCCGCATGGCGGCGCGCCTCTCCGGTAACAGGTGGTACAGCTTGACTTCTTCCACCAAGGCCTTGCAGTCGGTGGACTGGGCGAGGAGTGGGTTCTTGTCCAGGCTGTCGTGGATGTAGTAGGGAGAGAGCTGCGGGAGTCGGATGAGGGCCAGCACACGGGCCAGGTGAGCTACCCGCTTGTCTGGGTCGGCAGCCGCCCATCTTAGAACCTGCAGAACGACATATAATACATGTCACTGAGCGTAAGTATTAAAGGGCCTGTAGCGTAAAAAAAGAACAGGTTCTTTGGGATGTTTTTTTTAAATCTTAACTTTGTCGTTAAGTTTTCTGCTTGCTACCAGCAACAATTCTTGTAGGAAACCGGATCCACCAAAACAGGGTAACAATAAGAGAGCGCTTCATGTCTCAGGTGAAAACAATTTAGTACAAATTTCGATGACTTGGTCATTATGCACATCTTTGCCCAAGCTATCTGCATACTAAATATCATGGGAATCTGTCGTTGCCTTTTTTCGTTAAAATTTTGACAAAAACACCCCTGCCGTTCCAGAGTAAGCTGCTACGGAACCCAAACATACACTACTTCTTCCTTACATCACAAGCTATCTGTTACAAAAAAGGACATAAAACGTACAGATCAAAATGGAAGTTCAGTTGCAATACCATGGCCATATACCAGGGGGCGTAAAATCCACATTTTCCTTCGTTTTTCCAACATCTACCTACATACCAAATATCATCATAATCCATCAAAAGGTTCTGAGTTATGCTGACTACAAAAATGCGGAAACACATACATATACAGACTCACACACAGACACACCCAAAACTATATTTCCATATTTCATATTGATAAAAAGTAAATCTGGAATCAAAATGCTACTGCAGATCCTGTTATGTGGGCTAGCTTTTTCCTTCGGGCGTTCGAAGGCAGATATCAGACACTGTAATCAACAGCTCACCTTTCCCTGTTGACCTTTGTCGGACAGAAAACTGCACGAACTGAACATTTTTATACAGGATATTCCCTGGCGATTCGAAATTTGCGTGATATGTCCCGTTGTGAAATACTGTATGGAATTTGACTCGAGATAAACACTTCTGAATGCACGATTTCGATCCTTATACTATAGTCTCATTTTAGGCGTGGTGACAATCGTCTGGTTCACTAGTCATTGACATCATTTGTTGGGAGAAAACGAAGAAGAAACGGGGTAAAAACAACATATTATTAAGCATAAATAATGGTGGTATCTAACTGCACTTGGGGCACCAGTGCGGCACTGCGGGGTTTGAAAGATTACTCAATGAATTTCAGAGATAAAGAATGAATTTTCTTATGTTTTGTGTATTTTGTTGTCTTCTAAGTCATACTTTTATGTATTACACAATATTTAAATTATAAAAAAATTGGCAAAAATAACACAACAGTGCTGCAGTGAACGAACCCCACAGTGCCGCACCGGTGCCCCAAGTGCAGTGAGAGTCCACCTTAAAGAAAGTACACAACGACCATAGCCAAACGTGGGCCACACAGCCTAAGGCTATGCATAATAAACAGATTTCGTTGTCTATTTTTGTCACAGCGGAATGACAAAAGCCAGACCAATCAGCCAGGCAACATTGCAACAAACATTCTTGATTCAACAAACAGATCGAAAACAGCGCCGTATATTCTTGGCTATTCTTGGCTAGAAAATCCTGTTTATGTATCCGTGGCCTTGAGACAGTAAACAGATCGATAGAAAAGGCATTTGGCCGGAGCCGAGCTATCAATGTAACGCGCCACTTTAAACCTGATAAATGTGCATTAGAGAAGAACTAATGGGTGGGCATGTCACAGAGTGAGGGGAAATATACATGTAGGGATGTTTAATAGGGGCGTGGGCGTACACCAATCACAGGTCTGGATTTGTAAATCAGGTCAAGTTCAAGGTTGAAAGAGCACACATTTCAGAATATGGCCATTACTAAAAGTATTTTGCTGATCACGTACTAACTATGTTTACTTTCTCGTGGAAGGGGAACACATTGTTTTTGCTCCATTATTTCTTCTTCTCCAAACAACTAAGGTGGCGTTTTAATCAATATCGAATCATATTCAGCCAACAGTTCACATCGTCTGTTATCATGTGGGTGTTCCGTGTTTTTACTGCTGTATGCACATTCCTTTACAGTGGACATGGATTTAACTGGATGTACATTAATACAACTTCCAATACTGAAGGTATCATAAGTTGCCTTGAATAACAAATCAATACTGCCCACATATGACTGATTTTATTGCAGATGGGGCCAATGTCTTTGATTTTTAGCTGAATCACGTTATGTAAGGTTTCAGCTACATACGTTGAATGATATCTATTCAAGCAACTGGATATGATTTTGGAAACGTTTCAGTTGCTTGAGTAACTATAATATCCTTTGGCGTATCTTATTACCTGGATGTGTAACCTTCATCCATGTATGTAATAGCATAACACGAAAGGCCTGTTTAGTGTTACCATATGTAACAGATAGTTACTGTATGTATTACAACGTGATCAATTAGCTACAAGTTGACCTAGTTCCCCTGCACGGTGATTTTTCTCTCTAATTAGGCCATACCAAATCTATTTGTTGCTTCTCGGATTTTTTTGAATTCAGGAAAAATTGGACTGACAGGTCAAATTTTTTTTCAAAAAGTCTGGGATGAAGATATATGGCTTAGGCAACACCAATTTAATTTCTTGGTTCACGGATTTTTTCATAAAAAATATGGAGCGAGAGGGCGAAATAAAAATAAAAATTGTAAAATGGTTGGGGTAAAGGTAACGGCTAATCCAAAAGATAAAGAAAAAAAGTTTTCAGCTTGAAAAAAGTACAAAAACACTATTTTTGTACAGTAACAGCACCTGTACCCACACTTAAAGGAGCTTATAATTAATATCAAGGCCAATTTGCTACACCAGAAAGTTGGTGAATGGTTTCCTTAATGGTGAAAATTTGCTGAGTGGTAATTTTTATTTTTATTTTTTTTCCCAAAAAATTTCAGCGAGCGAATCCGTGAACCAAGAAATTAAATCGGTGTGGCCTTAACTAACACAAAAAACAACCTGAGGAGTTAAGTGGCACATTTTATGCAATGAATCCCTTACTTTGATTTGTTACTAATGTTCTGAATAAAAGGCATTGTTTTTAGACTGAAATCATATGTATGTGGCTCTGAATGGTAATATCTACTTTGTGATAGCAAAACCTTATCATTTTTTCTAACAACTTGATATTTTTTTTAAATGAAAAAAAAGGACAGGTGAATTCGAGAAGCAAAAATAAAATTGGTGGGGCCTTAGCGGACCTCTTGCATCCTAGAAAATTAATATTGCTGGCCCCAAATGTTCAAACAAAAACATCAAATTGAATATTAATACTCCTTTACATATTGAGTCTAACGTCCTCATACCCTTGTCACATTATCCACGATCTTCGGGCGTGTTGGTAGGAGGTTGGCAATATTGAAGATCGACAGAGGATTGTGCGTATTTTTCACCTGTAAACCGTTCCTGTCACATATAACTTATATATATATGCCATACATTGTACCTTGTACAATAAAGTTATTATTATAAGCGAGGCTAGGGCGATTGCCGCAGAATTGTCCTCCGATCGATTTTAGCGTAATGTGACAGCGGCATGAGTACAACGTCAAAGATTAAAAAAAAAACATGTGTTACGGAATTGGACTTCAAAGAAATGCATTCTTCGACAGTGGCCTTTAAAGTCCTTCAAATGCTTTTGTATTGCCAAGTAGACTGAAGTGGTTTTTAAGATAAAGATAAAGATAAAGTAAAGTCAAAGATAGAAAAACTGAATAGGTCAACTTGAAAGAATTTGCATTCTACGACAATGAATTAGTCCTTCAAATGCTTTTGTTCTGCTAAGTACCGATAAGTGGTTTTTAATCGCTAAGTAAAGCCCGCACTAGTTGCACAGATGTAAACAATAACATACCAGGTCACAGGCCAGTCGCTCCTCACGTATACAGATAGCCTCGTTTGTCAACAACTCCTCCAGCTTGTTAAGGGGCAGTTCTAAGACTTCGTCATGCGTCATGACTTCAGGAAAATTAGCCAAGACGAATCTTTCCGACTTCTGGGCCAGCTCTCCGAGACGATACGTCTCAGCGAAGTACCTGACGCCAAGACAGTTGGAACAATCCATGTTTTTCTCCAGGTAGTCCGCACAGAACGATTTCACGTCGCTTAAGAGAAGCAAGTCGGAGGAAGGAAGGATTTTATCGACTGTGTTGTAGTCTATGGTGATGCTCCCAGTGTACATGTAGTCTAGGATGGCTTCTAAGGCGATAGCGCTGACGTTCTTGAGTTTGATCTCCTTCTGGTTGCCTTCAGCGAGCTGGGTTTGGAACATCGCCGCGAAGTAGTCGGAGAAGGCGGCGAGGACTGAACGGTGGGCGGGGAAGTGTTTCCCTTCGGCCCGCAGAACAACATCACAGAACGCGCCGGCCTTTCTCTGCTCGTTCAGCTTGGCAAGGTTGAAGCAGGCGTGCTCGGCGTAGTTGCCGTAGGTGGCAGCCCCCGGGGAGACGTGTTCTGCCCCACCCCTCGGGGGGAGATCCCGGGAGGAGGGTCCCGTCGGTGCCTGACGGTATTTGTAAGTCTCCTCGGCAGCCATGATGGTTTGGGGCATGCCGGGAAGGGTTTCAGTATTGCTATGTTGTTGACATTTGGGGAATTAAACTTATAAATAACAGTTTCACGTTTTTCTGGATTTCTTGGGATATCAGACTATGCTATTAATTAGTTTTATACGGGAATGGTATTTATCAACAATTGAACAGAAATAAATAGGCTGTTGTTTATTCAACTCATTAAAGCTAGCAGGTGGTTGGATAACGTTATGTTTATAATACCTCACACGTGCGCACACGTACACGCACACGCGCAAAAATACTCACACACACACCAAGGAGGTTAAAAAAAGACATTTTTTAACCTCCTTGCACACACTTATACAAAAATGCACAAACGCGCAAACACAAACGCGCGCACACAAAAACAGACAGCGGGGTAAAACACGAAGGTCAAGGTTGATTTATTGGCCCCCCTGGTGTGTGGCCTTGGTACTGCAGTAGAACTTCCGTTTTTTGTATCTTTCGTCTTGTAACCGTATTTTTCTACATAGTAGAAGTCAGAAGGATTTTACCTACACGTAATGGTACAAAATGATGCTGAATGGAAAGTGACCACAATGATTTCAAATTTGATGGATATTGAAATACATCTGTTCGGAGATAAGATTAGTCTAGAACAGTTCTTTGTGTCAGAAATAGGGCTGTTTGGTGGCTCCCGGAAGCCTAGCCTCTACCAGGCTCCGTGGATCGGTGGTCTTATTGTAGAAATTGGACATTATCCTCACCACAGTCGACTCCCCTAGCGTACTATTGACTCTATTTGTCCAATTTCTACAATAAGACCACCGATCTACGGAGCCTGGTAGTGACTACCGGAAGCCCTAAACCCCGAGGTCCCGAGTTAAAATCCCTTGACATGTCAACGATGCTGCACCCACTACAAGAGTTTCCTCACTTCAATCAGGTGGAAACGAGTGCCTAGCTTCGGTTAGGGACGCTCGTCAGATAGGACGTTAAATGGAGGTCCCGTGTTTGAGGAGAGCCACACCTTATTATATAAAGCACGTTGAAGAACCCACCGCACTTATTGAAACAAGTAGGGGTCCTCGGTGTGAGTGGATCAAACCTTATACAGTCTGGTCTCCGGGTTGACATATGGAAAAAGTGACAGTCACCTGTTATTTCAGTCCTTCTACAAATGCGGTAAAAATTAAAATATCGAGACTTTTATTACCGGGTGGAAGTTATGACGTCTTTCGACTCAGAGCGGCTCGGAGAGGCTCCTTTGGGGATTTTCATCTTGCCAACTGGCATGACGTCTTATCTTCCTAATCATTTTCTTCAAAGGCGTCATCACAAAACATCCTATCTTACTCTCACAGAGTCCCATTCTGCGGCATAAATCTCTCTACAACTTAATAGAAAAAAACCCTTAAACTTCGCTACTACTCTGTAGCTGTCAACATGCACGTTATCGTTTTCAGCCGTGCTAATACTGTAAACAATGGAGTTGTCGCCTTGGCGATTTCTAGTCGTAATAATTATTCCCAAACACAGGGGTGCCTAAGCATTTGCACGAACCCTATGAAATTCGTACGAATATTATGTGATACACACGAATCACTATGCGAAAACGCACGAATATTATGAAATTCGCACGAATCACTATGCGAAATCGTACGAATTTTATGAAATTCGCACGAATCACTATGTGACACACACGAGCCTTATGTGATTTGCACGATCCTTATGCAAAAACGGCGGCCGGGAGGAGGCATGATTTTGAGCGTTTCTACCCGAGATATTTATATTTCAAGGCATGGAATGGACATTTACCGTCGCAAAGATGTATTTGATAGCCTGTGAGCTACTGTTTAGCTTCATTTCGGCGTGTTACATCGTATTTTCAGTCGCCGAAGCGGCGAAGCCGCCATCTTGAAAATCCCGCTCCGTTTGTCACGTGACCCCGCCAGTGGTTGCGCAATTTCGCATAAGGATCGTGCAAATCACATAAGGTTCGTGTGAATCACATAGTGATTCGTGCGAATTTCATAAAATTCGTACGATTTCGCATAGTGATTCGTGCGAATTTCATAATATTCGTGCGTTTTCGCATAGTGATTCGTGTGTATCACATAATATTCGTACGAATTTCATAGGGATCGTGCAAATGCTTAGGCACCCCTGAAACAACGAAGTTGAAACCAATTGTTTGGATTATGCTATTCGACCGTGGGTTACTTATTATTCTAGAATCTAGGTATTGGGCAGACCTTAGCATATGATTTGGCCAGAGAATGGAGTTGAATTCATATAAATCAGAAATCATTTCCAGGATGATGGTAACGTCCTAGAACATTGAATAACCTATGGTTAGGGACTTTCGCCATTTTTTTCTGGACGTAGTCAGGACGACATGCCCATACTTTGGGTGCCATCTTTGTAAAGTTAGTTTGTTGCGGCTCTCATACTCTCCTGTCCGCTGACGAATGATTCGTTGTTCCCGAACAATTATTGTCATGACAACTCCATATTGTTTACAGTTTTAACACGGCCATAAACGAGTTGCCAGCTACAGATAGATACATTAGCGAAGTTTAACGGATTTTGTCTGTAAAGTTGAACAGAGATTTAAGTCACAGAATGGGACTCTGTAAGAGTAAGGTGGGATGTTGTGTGATGACGCCTTTGAAGAAGATGAGGAAGAGAAGGCGTGATGTTGGCAAGGTGAAAACCCAAAAGGAGCCTCTCCGAACGATGTTGTTTCTGAGTCAAAAGACGTCACCACTTCCATCCGGTGAGAAAGGTCTTCATTTCTTTCATCCCTTTTCCGATATAGAGAATTGGGCTGGGCAGATGTTTGGAGATTTTAACATTTTCTGACTGCCGAGCGAGAAAAACAAGTGATGATCATGACAGCTGTGTGGCTCTAGTTCGTCATGTCCTAAATCCAAAAATACTTTGTCAAATGTTTGATCATGATTCCTTTCCGTATTCTAACCAGAAAGAAGTGGGTATCTGACTTCCAGCAGAGCTGAAGCTGTACCGCACACCTCAGGTCTCAGACAAATTGTCCTTCTCTCTGTTTGTTTGTTTGTTTGTTTGTTTATTAAGGAATCTCTATCAGTGTTGACATACAACCACTACTCTTCCCGGAGTCCTCTTCCTCTACAATAAATTATAACAACTATATGTCATACTAACACTTATCATCTAGTTATTATAATACAATACGTTACACGTTTAACACCAATCAATAACATCATATAACAGCATGACATCGTGAAACGTTAACCTGAATTATCATTTTCTGGGTTTCTGATGGTAAATGACGCAATAACATCAAACAGTAACTGAGTAACATGATTCAAAATCAACCAATAGCATCGTTTAGCAATATTATATCATATACAACACAATTAAAATCAATCAATAAAATAATTAATCACATTATATCATAGAATATTCTCTCTCTAACATATTCTCTCTCACCTAACAATACTGATTTTCAAAAGGTTGTCGCCTGCTAAGTAATGAACAGAAATGTTTTGCACAATTTTGGTACTACATGTACATCACCCCTCGTATTTCTTGTAGCTCCCACCCAGACATTGGAGGTGTCACAACCACTGCTCAGGCAGCAGGCAGCAGGGGTCGACCGGAGAATCTTCTCACCCTTGTACAAGTACAAGTACAAGTACAAATACAAGTACAAGTACAAATACAAGTACAAGTACAAATACAAGTACAAGTACAAGTACAAATACAAGTACAAGTACAAGTACAAATACAAGTACAAATACAAGTACAAGTACAAGTACAAGGCCCCTTAGTACCGAATCAGACGATGAGGCACCGTCCACACGTAACACGAAACACAAAGTGTTCAGCCGCGAATCGAACACATTGATAATTGTGCAACCGGCACCTCTGGAATGTACCCGATGATCATGACCATCAAGTGAAGGTATTTTCCTTTTGAATTCTATAGAAGCGATCGCAAGATATAAACATCGGCATTGCTGTATCGTGAGCCGCGTCGGCAAAATCTAACCTGTTGAAGTTTCATCAATACCTACAGCTATCAACATAACAAATATGACGATAATTTATCAAAGCCTTCTAGAGTTATACTCAGTTCATCCACATACATGACCATACATAGATACCAACACACACGCACGCATGTACGCACGCACGCACGCACGCACAAATACACACACACACACACACACACACACACACACACACACACACACACACACACACACACACACACACACACTTCCCGAAACATAAACTTAAGCTTGTTGGTGAAGCTAAATAAGAGATGCTGAGATGCTCTTCCAGTTTGGTTCACTGCCCGTTCATTGATGAGGGTCTGCATGGGGGCTCCTGACAACGCTTTACGCTAAATTCAGGACGGTCGACAACGCTTTACGTTAAATTCACGAAGGCAGGCAACGTTTTACGCTAAATTCAGACAGGCTGACAACGGTTTACGCTAAATTCTGGAAGGCTGGCAACACTCGACAGAGGCGGGGTCGTGCTCCGCAAGAAAGATTGAAATTTTGACTCTCTGAAACACTATTCCCTGCATTTTGAAGGGAAATTTTCGCTGGCAAACAAAGCTAAGTTAAATGGCATTTCTAATTAAAGAGTCCCAGGGGTTCGGCGTAAGCTTATGAGGGTGACGCCAGCCAACTTATTTGCCACGTCGAGCGCCGAAGGAAAGTCCGGGAAAATTTTGAAATCCTGCCCCCCTGAAACGCCAGTTGTTTTGGCTATTATAGAAAACTAAGTGAAATTACATTTCTATCAGTAAAAAATGTGTTTGAGGTTGACACGTCACATCCCCCAGCCATGATACATATTTTTTACGAAGTCGATGACCGAAGGTGAATAGAGTGGCAAAGGAGATCCGGCTAAAAAGGAGATCCGGCAAAGTCTTGACCCTCTATAAAACGATATTTTGTGCATTTTGATGGGCAAATTTCTATTAGCAAAACAGATCTTTGAGGTTGACACACATCCCCAACATATTTTCAGAATTTCGAGTTCCAAAGGCGCGAGGCGGCACAAGGAGGATCATGGAAATTTTGAAATCTTGACCCTCTAAAATGATATTTCCTGCATTCTGATGGGCAAATTTTGCTGGTAGACTAAGCTAACTTCAATGACATTTCTTTTTGCAAAAAAAAAGATTTTTGAGGGTATATACCATATTTTTATCATGTCGATGACCGAAGCCGAAGGTAAAAGGAGTCGCAAGTGAGGTCCGGCGAAATTTTGAAATCTTGATCCTCTGAAACGCAATTTCCTGTGTTTTGAAGGACTAAATTTACTGGTAGACTACGTTTCGATCGACTTACGAAATTTGGGAGGCCAGCTACGATTTACGGGTAATTTTTAGGCTTAATTAGGCTTTACGTGAAATTTTTAGGCTAGATTACGCCTTACGTGAAATACACTGGCTACGCTATACGGTAAATTTTCAATCCTCACTACGAATTACGTGAAATAAAATAGCTTACCCTACGAATTACGGGAATTAAAAAAGCCTGCCTACGCCTTACGGAAAAGAGCATGCAGACCCTCATTGATACCATATGCATGTCATATAGTCATGAAGAACACATGAAACCGCGAGACTGGTAATTAATCTGTCTCGCAAAGCTGTTGCCGTGGTAACATGACGTATGCTATGGCATCAAATATTTTGTTGTTGTTGTTCACCTTGTAGTACCCAGTGGCACATAAGTGAATAAGTCAGCAAGTTTCCTCGCTCATGATCTTATATTAGTAGCAGGGTAACGTTAACGTTATATCTTAAATACAAGGAGGGGTTGCTGGTCATTCCTCTTTAACATTCCTGAGGCACTTCATCAAGCTATCTGCCATCCAACGATAAAAACCATAACATGTCCTGGTATAAGAAAAGTCCTGTTGCAGTACCTAGGGTAGCCGACAGTGGGCCAAAATTGACATTGACCTTCGTCCCCTCAAGACCCACTCACATGACAATATTACCGGAAACACAAATATGTGCACACACAGACAGACACACACACATACAAACAGAGACAGACACACCCGAAACAAAACCTCCAATTTTTATATTGATGGTAAAACAGGAAGGGAACCAGTCTAGTCTGGTACCTTCTAGCTAATCTCCAAGCAGATCCACGGTGGCGTAATATAGTATCAAACCCACCATGCCCATTTGACTCCCTTTGGCCGGCTATACTCCTTGGCCAGCTTTGATACTACTAGTATCTTATGGCACCGTAGGATCTGCTTGGAGATTACCTTCTAGCGGCTGGGCCCGGGACTGTTCGTGACGTCATCACTGCTGGGGGTCCATCTCGTGTCATCCAAGATGGCGTCGCAAGTAGGTAGGTGAAGCAACTTCTCTGCATTTTCCAGACGATTTTATACCCTCTAACCGCCCGATTGACAACATTTACAACAACACACAAGTAAAAGACTCTGTTAGCCTTCCCCGAAACCCATACTTGGTCTCCTAAGTTAGATTTTGAGGCAATTTTTGACCTACCATTCAACGGTACCGCCATTTTGCTGGTTTTGGTGTTGCCCCATTTCTGAACGAAGAACAAAAAGAAAATGGTCTCTTAGTAACAAAATACGACCATTACAGACCACTTAAAGGCATCGAGTTATTCCTCAATATATTATGGACGATATGAGTCCCACGGGTCAATTTTGTGGTGATATTTGACTTATTCAAACCGACAACATTTTTGGGTTTCTCATGTATGTGTTAGTCCATGCACAACGTTACATGTGAACAAAAAGCGAACAGCATTTCTAACAAAACACTATCTTTACCGTTTTTTTGCAAAATTTTACAGAAGTTTTTAACATCCCCATGTATTAATATGATAAAACATGTTTAGTTTTACAAAGCTAGCATATGAAAGGATGTGCAAATATTTTGCCTATGACTATGAGTATCATGTATTCTATGACTGAGTTATTGTTCCACCATAAATTACCAGTGTACGTTTGATCAACAATTTTTGATCGAAGATCTCTACATGTACCGCATTACGATGCTGTAATAAGCAATTTTGTGGGAAGACTTAATGTTTATGAGAATAATTACAATATTAGTATCGCGTATGGCAAACAAAAGATGTAACATTTTTGGCACAGGAACAAGGAAAATACATACATGTATTTAGCATATTTCACGAAGGTGCATGGATTGCATAGCTACTTTATTGAATTATGAATATCTTTATTGTTTTTGCCAACTATCAGTCCATGTAGTGGAAGATGTGTAGCATACAAAGCTATGCAAAACTACAGGTTACTGAAGTCATGTACATGTGATAGTTTGTAAAGCACAAACTAGCCAAATATATATTAAACTTGATTCTGAACATCCCTGATATGCGCTATATTTCCAAATTATCTGTAGTTCTTACAGATAAGTGTAGGTGTGTACTAATAGCCTATTGTTCCCATTTCCTGTGGTACAGAGACTGTACCAGTGTCTCATGTTGGATGCCCCCCTCCCCTCCCCACAGTACATTCCTCAGACAGAGTCAGAGACATGGACTCTAAACAGAGGGTTCACACCCAGTAGGGCACATGTAAAACATGCCTTGTGTCTTGCAACATGCAAAATTAGGCAACACCTTTTGAAAAGGGATAATTTTGTGTTACCAAAATCTTTTTTGTTTATGATAAAATGTTGTCAGTTTTGGATATCAGTGATTGTACATGATACAACATGTACATACCACAGCATTTTTACTAGTATACACAGTTCTCACCAGGAATTTTTCACGGGGGGCATCTTTGAAAGTATCTCTTTGCGCATCAAAGCTAGCCTCTACCAGGCTTCGTGGTTTGATGGTCTAATTGTCGAAATTGGACAAATAGAGTCACCGTACGCTAGGGGAGTCAGCCGGCCGAGAAGGTCCATTTTTCAGTGTGGTTTGGAGAATGTCCCTAATCGGCTGGCTGACTCCCCTAGCGTAGTATTTACTCTATTTGACCAATTTCTACAATTAGACCACCAAACCACGAAGCCTGGTAGAGGCTACATCAAAGCTGTGTGGCAAGTAGCACAGGTGTGAGCAATGTTAGGGGGTCTGGGGGCATCCTCAACTTTTTAGTTTTTAACCCTCAGAAACAGTATTTTGTTGCATTTCATTGACCAAATTCAATCAAATAAAGCCAACATTTTTTTTTTAGCTTTGTTGGAAAACATGATATATGTTATGCTACATGTAGTTGAAACACAGCAAAGGGTTGAGCCAATGTGAAGCAGATACGGCAAAAAAATTGCAGGTTTACAGTGTTACTGTAATAGCATGTTACATGTAGCACAACAGTCCTAGCTCTTGCTGTACATTTTATTTCTTTCACATAGGCATGCAGCTGAGAATGATGTAAAATGCCCCGTTATAACCCTGAATGACCTTGTAGTCCTGATTAATTATTAATTCGCCTCAGCAGAGCAGGAACACTTCACTTCCCCAACAGGAGAGAGGAACATTGTCCAATTTTTGGAATGTGCCAAATTGACTACAGTAGTGTTCCAATCCATTTGTTGTAGGGGAGAACGGTGTGAAAATTTTTCAAAAATGAAAGAGTGAAGGTGTTAAGAGCACTTATTAGGAGTAGGACACTAATTGTAGATGAAGGGGTGTCAGATTGATTCTTTTCATGGTCACACCCCTGTAAAAGTGTAACTATTTTGAAATGGTACAGCCGGAGGGGTTTCTGAGGATATGGCAGGATGCAAATTATGGGGGATATCAAATCATGAAATTCTAGTAAAATGCTCAAGACATGAATATTTTCTAGGGACATTAAACTGCATGTATCTGTAAGTGCATTAACAGAAACAGCATAGTACTGTCAGACCAGAAAATTCGATGGGATTTGGAATAAGTAGAAAGCATTGTCTAGTAAAGATATAAACTGTATATGTAATTATGAATGATGTGAAAGACATGTACAGAAAATTATAGTGGTTACTGTGGCACATTGGCGATGTCGCTGAATTCTAAATTGAATTTTTGTTACCCGTGATTTTGGGAATATGGAAATATCACGAAAACTCACTACAAGTAGGCCAAGAAAAAAAACACGCAAAGTGTAAAAAAATTTGTAGATGGAATTTGTTGAGTGCTCTGTTAAAATAGCTTGACTGTAGGACATAACCAATGTACCGCAGATTCAGTAAGATACTCGCTTTATACTGTTGAAAAGGAATTGAAAGCCAAGACCTAACCAAAGAATGAAGGTGGACAAAATATGCTTTATCATGGTTGCACTTGATGAATTATCGACATGGTCTTTCCAACTGATTTCTGCTGTGTAATGTTTACATTTCCAAACAACAGCAGGCCAGGCAGTTTGTGGGAAGAAAAAGTATGATCTGAAAGACAACGAAACACTTAAAGATAAAAAGGAAATTAGTCATAAGCATATTATTAGATCTATGCATATTAATGTATTTTCATTCTTGGTTTGGAGATCTAACCCTTGCATTCCCAGTACACCTTTGGGGATGTATATGTAGATTGTGTTTATTTTTATTGCATATACTGTAAACAACCTCATGGCATATAACACACCAGGTTTGTACTGAACAGTACAAGCCGCATATCCGGACAGATTTGTTTTATTACAATGGGATGCGCCCTTACTCTTTTCGATAAGTGAGACTTCCAGTTTATGTTCTGTCCAAGGAATGATCCTTTCCGAAGCAACATACTCGTTTAGACCTGTGTGAAATGGGGAAATAAGTATTAAGCACCTTTTTGCAAGGGCACAAGGTTCGGCATGTTAGGGTACTCAAACCCAGGACCTCTTGGTTCTGGCCTTATGGCATAATGTTAGGGTATTTAAAGTTCTGGGCCAAATACCCTAACATTATGCCACAATGATTGACCTATATTGACCTATAACTCACATACTATCTGGTTTATCTTGTGTTGGTTCCCGTTAGGTGAGGATTAGACATGCTTTCACGTAGTGGAGGCTTGATGGCAGCTTGCTAGCAGCCTCTGTCTTTAGGGTTTGCACTGACCCTCACAGTGGCGTTGGTGTGGTTTGACTGATAGCACATTGGGCTCGGAATCAAGAGGTCCCGAGTTCAGTACCTACCATGCCCCAATGTTGTGCCCTTGGGAAAGGCACTTTTTACACGACTTTAACTTAAGATGGAGTGATGCCCTCTGAGCCTCTTCGGCTAACATGTCAAGGATTTGGTGTACCAATGTTCAGAAATGACAAAATGTCCAACCCTTGCAAGACAGGGAACAACGGACGCGAAACCGGATAGTGAGTGAGCGAGCTCAGTAAATGTTCCAACATCTGCACTGCACCAAGAACCGTTAAATTTTTATTAGTTTTGATGAACGTTTACAGTCTTGTTGTTGCCTGTTTTTCCCCAGTTGTCCCGCGGAACTTCCGGCTGATCGATGAGCTCACTCAGACACTAAGGACTTGGTGTGCCAATGTTCCAACATTTGAATGAACCGTTGCATGTTTATGGCAGTTTTAATGAACGTTTACAGTTGTTTGTTGTTGCCCGTTTTCCCCCAGTTGTGCCGCGGAACTTCCGGCTGATTGATGAACTCGAGGAAGGTCAGAAGGGTGGCGGGGACTTCGGGGGCCTCATCTCCTGGGGCCTGGAGGATGACGGTGACATGTCCCTCAGAATGTGGACAGGCATGATCATTGGACCTCCCAGGGTAAGTACCAACAACTTCTCCTCATCCTATATAGACCTTTGACAGGGCTCGAAATATTGTGTACCAACAATTTCTTCTCATACCTCCACTGGTGCAGGTAACACTGAAAATTACCTGCACCAGACAAATTTCACCGGCACCACTCTGAATGTAGGAAATATGGATCATACTAGAACTGTTGAGGAACCATTGTTTTTTTTCTTTTATACTTGACAGGTGGTAACATTCAATGCAGATTAGAACAATCCATATACACCTACATCATATGACATTTATGTGTGTGCATGGACTAGTGCAGGTTAGGTGCAGGTAGACACCAGAAATACCTGCACGGCTCCAATTTTACCTGCACTAACATGCTTATGCAGGTGGTATATGCATTTGGTATTGTACTTCTGTCTAGCCTTGGTACCATCCGGAAAGTAGTTTGCTCTAGCGTTCATTGTACACTATACACAGTCACTTCTCTGTCGTTACGTCTGGGATCCTTGACCACGTTAATGTGTGGTATCGTCCAAATCTTGGACAAGGGCGCTGATTGGTCCCTACACATGAGCGAATTAAGGAATGGGTTCCAGCGCTTGTTCGAACAGGTCCGAAGGCCCGTTGTCATCGAACAAGCGCTCTAGAACCCATTCCTTGATTCGCTCAATTACTGACGTAACCACCAAAAAGTTTGAATGTGCAGTTCCCCAGGCGGGTAGCAGAAGCGAACATAGGAGCAAACTACTACCTGGATGGTACCCAGTAGTGGTGCGTACCTAAACTCAATTTCAGGTTCAGGTCTGGATTCAGGTCCAGCAGTTCAGGTTCACCATCATCGCATATTATGTGCTTTTTTTTTAAGGGGGAGGGGAGGGGTGGTGCATATAAAATTGCATGTTAGCATGAATTGAAATGCAATGTGAAAAGTACATGAAAATGATAGACAGCCAGTGTAAACACGAACTGTCTTTTTCCAGTGCAAATTTCACTGTCTATGGAAGGTTTTAGATGGTTTAGAACAAAAAAAGGGAATGTAAGTGACAGATTGCTTTTTGCAAGTCTGGACTTGGCTCCAGACATTAAGGTTTTTTTTGGACTTGGACCTAAACATTTTTTTAGGTCCAATTTCAAGTCCGGGCTTTAGGTATGCACCACTAGTGCCCAGGCTAGTATACTACCGAGTCAGTTGTTGACTTCCAAGTTAAGAGACTAATGATATGTATGTACGTCTTGTTTGTGTTTGCAGACTCCATATGAGAACAGAATGTACAGTCTAAGGATAGAATGTGGGGATAAGTACCCCCACTCACCTCCTACAGTGCGTTTCTTAACGAAGGTCAACATGACGGGTGTCAATGTTAACACAGGAGTGGTGAGTATGCTTGTACATTGTTTTAAAGTGCTCAAATGGCACGCAAAAGCAACAGTTCCTGATCACAATGAACCATCATAAGTATTATTCAATGAACTTGTACAAAATATACACCCTTCTGATGTTGTTGAACATTGAATCTTGCAAAGTCGGCAATGATGCCATTTTTATACTCATCTACAATCTTTTTTTTCAGTCGTGTTGAAATAAATTAAGCACTACAACCTTTAAAAGCATTAGTGACATCTGTCACAGGAGTAGGAAAAAAAACTAAGGAGTTTTCCTTGTTTTGTAATAGATAGTTTCACAAAAGTTATGGTTTTTCCAATTCTAGTAGTGATATCCGTTAATGCCAAGCTGTCATTCCCTTTTCCATGCCTATGATAAAGCTTTTGAAGTAAGGCCATGTTGATTTGAATATGTGGACAACATTCGTGCACGTGTTAATTTCCCTCTGTTAAAAACGTTTTCAACCATACTGTAAATTGTACAAAGCAGCTACAAAAGAAGCAAATATGTTTCATGAATTGAAAAAAAAAGTCAGAAGACAGATTCTTATGTCTTAGAGTGCTAAAATCAATTCCCAATTCCAAAGTCAAGGAAGAAGATGTGAAAGAATAAAAATGTTAGATGTACCATACTCAGTGTATTAAGTCCTTTTTCAACCTTCAGTTTTCATAATAAAGGCAACTCCTTTACCAAACCTTTTTTTACGAAACCAATTTTGGGGTTGCCAGAGGATGTGATCAATATGATAGGATCAACATGGCCTTACTGTAGTTTAAAGTAACAAATAACAGAAGTGTTTTTTGTTTGTTTTCCGACTGTTTTAGGTTGACCAGAAATCAGTACCAGTACTAAACCGCTGGCAGCATACGTACTGCATCAAGACTGTACTGCAGGAGCTGCGCCGGTTAATGTCAGACAAGTCCAACAACAAACTGACACAGCCGCCCGAAGGCTCCTTGTTTCCCTGAGCGGCCGTCCGGAGGGAAATCCGTTCTCTCGTCTCTCTCACGCAAAACCTCTGTCTCACAACCAACCAACCTTCCCCACCGAACATGTGCTCAGTTTCAGGGGTGGCGTCATCAGTAGTGCTCGGTGATAGAATGTTAGTGCTTTCCTGTCATAATCTTAACCTCATCACCCCTTTCACAGAGAAATAGTTCAGTCCACGTACTACTACTGGAACTCAGCACTCAAGGGCAGAGGGGTGGGAAGGGTTGGTACATACAACTACCGAATAAGAGCAAACACATACACACATACATACAGAACTGCAACAACTTCTAGGACTGAACAAATGATCCGTACTAGTTTCTGCTGGGTGGTGGGCTGTACTACTACTACTATAGAAGATAGTTACTGTCTTCCTGCCCATACAGATGCATGGTTGTGTTGTCAACAATAAGTCATAAAATGCATTGCTGGTAATGTAAGCTTCTTAAAGCTAAAAGGGGGGGGGGGGAGGAAGAGGGGTGATCAAGCTCTTTTGATAGCTTTTGTGACGCAGAAAGATGAAAATAAGGCACTGATAAAATCCCTTCAGCAAATAACACGAGCATGATGAATATGTTGGGCAGAAAGTTGTGAACTTAAGAAAAGCATTGTTTTGGTAACAAGAAGAAAAAACATGTTTCCTTTGTTTGATTCCTAGTACTGGCAATAGAATATAAGTTGTAAGTTGTCATATTTTTTGTCACCCCTTTGGTTTGTGTACTCTGTTGTGTACAATACGATGTTCATTAGAAATAAATGGAATGGTACTTACAATCTGAAAGTGCTTGTGTTTCCTCTTAAAAATGTTTGCCATAGTTTACTCTAACATTTATAACAGGTATAGAATATCGAGGAAGATTCAGCCCTACAAAAAATTTGGGTCAGTAAATAGGAAGTGGTTCAGAGTAGGGATGGGTACTGATACAGTACGAAACTTTTTTTCATGTTGGACCAGTCCAAAAATAAAAACCAGTCCAAAAAAAAAAAAAACGACCTGAAAAATCAGTGGACTGGATTTTGGACTGATTAGAAATTGAATAGATTATATCGGCAGGCATTCAAACATTTTGGGACTGTGGTGAAAAAAAATAACGAGTGAAGTATTATTAGTAGAGTTTATAGTCGCCAAAAAGTAGTTACTCAAGCAACTGGATATGGTTTTGGAAATTTAAGATTTTATTGTCATTTCTACCAAGTTTCTACAGTCAAACTTACCATCGTTTACATGAAGATAGAATTTTAAAATGCCAGTGAGAGTTGGATACTCTACCAAACAGGTTTCTTTGTAGCGAAATTGTCAATTGTCTTCAGTATCACCAAGGAGGTTTTTTAACCTCCTTGGTATCACCCATTTACAACTTTTCTCAAAAATCAGGTCAAGGCCTGTACCTGAATCTGATTGTCCTGGACCTGAACTGGGATCTGTACCGGTACATACCCCTAGTTCAGAGCTAGGTCCAGGTACAGATTTTTTTTCTGTCCCAGTCTAACATCGTTGGGTAACCGGAACACATCTTTCCTAGGTCTGAACAACTCTTGCAGTGTTCACCAAGGCATCTTCAAATTTCAACAACCCCTCACACGATTTTCATTCTTCCTGGTAAACCAGATTTGCTTTAGGCCACACCAATTTAATTTCTTGGTTCACGGATTTGCTCACTCCTATATTTTGGGGAAAAAAAAATTACCACGTAGCAAATTTTCACCATTAATGAAACCATTCACCAACTTTCTGGTGTAGCAAACATAAAAACTGACACTACTTGTGTAATTTTCAATGAACAGGTGCTGTTACTGTACAGTAATAGTGTTTTTGTACTTTTTTCAAGCTGAAAACGTTTTATTCTTTATGTTTTGGATTAGCCCTTACCTTTACACCAATCATTTTTATTTCGCCCTCTCGCTCCATTTTTTTTATGAAAAAATCCGTGAACCAAGAAATTAAATTGTTGTGGCCTTATTGAAGTAATAATATTTATCATATAGTGAAAAGGACTTACAAACACAAGAGTTCAAAATAGCTACAAAACTTTATTGCAATGTTAACAAAAGTTCTTTGTAAATAGATGTATTGTAGATATTCTAAATACAAGTATAATTGTATGAACAATTTTGTGTCGTTGAAAGGCATTAGGATACAGTATTGTACAACAAAGGACTTTCAAACTAATTTTGACAATCCAAGTATCCATACATTTTTGAGTGACGTCCGAAACAAGGAAGAATGGGTGGGGGCCTTTCCACAAATTTTCAGCAATTGGCAATAGCAATCTTGGATCAATGTAACTTTGTAAAACCCTTGAAAAGCTAAGGACTTTGTTAAGTATTTGCTGTCCCACTTTGCTTCGTCATTCTGAGCTTCCAGCTTGGCACTAAAACTACATAAAAATTTGCCAAAATTTTGTACTTTTCATTGAATTACACTCTCACCTTCAATACAAGTACAACATTAATACTAAGATATGCTTAGAATGCCTTTAAAGTTTAAACTACTAACAATAACATAAAATAACATAACAGATTGCCTAGAAGATGCCTTAGGCCTTTTTGACATTTGTTTAGAAAGCATGAACAGTGTCTTTGACACCCAAGTCCTCAATGTGGAAACAACATGAACCGAAAATGAGCCTATATAAAGCTTATCTAAAGAAGTAACAATTGTATCTGATATTCAAATTGTGTGAATATTTACAAACAATCAATAAACTATGATAAAGAGGAAGACATGTTAGCTTTGTGTTCAACCTTCCATGGTCCATTTCACACAACCAAAAACAATCTGTTTATACATAACTTTACCTTTCACAAAAAATCTTCAAAATAAAACAAGCATTTGTGTAACAATTGAACAGTAAAACTTGACAACCAGAAGTATGTACATGTATATCGCCCTGACCAGTTGAATTAGGACATTCCTCTAGAAAAGCGGACATTCCTTGTCTCAAGAGTACATAATTCTTCGAAAGTGGATGTTTCTCAGCGTGCATTCCTCAGGAATTGTTGGTACATTCCTCCATGCAAGGGGATATTTCTACGGCACTGCCATTGGCTCATGGAATCGGCTGTCGACCGCAACAAAAGGCTTCCTAATTCATCTAATTAACAAGTGACTGTAGGTAACATACTTTGTGACGTAATTATTTCTATGTCGGTTGTGTGACATGGTGTTTACATCGTAAACAGAACACATCATATTGAATTATACCAAAAACATACTTAAAAGCTAACTGATTTCTGAAATTAGCTAAAAGCTAGCTAAGTGACTTCTGAAATTATTACATCGATTATAACAACAGCTACCGCGAGAAAAAAAAAGTGCATCATCGCACAACTGAGTACAGACGACATGCCGAAGCAACCGAATGCCGCAAACGAAACAGAGAGATATAGGTGCGACCACTCAAGACATGACCGATTACAATACTCTGTCAACAGAGGTTACCCACCAGTCACAGAGTAACAACCGGAACATTGCAGCCACTAGTGTGCTTGAAAGTCGAGGAATGTCCACTTTTTCTAGAGAAATTCTTGTCCAGATTTGACTGGTCAGGATGTACTGTACATGAATAACACTTGCCTGCCTAAACATGGGACTTTTCACTGTGACACTTACATATAAAATCAGTGGGGGAATGTTTGTATAAAAAATTATATAATATGTGGATTTGGCATCAATAGAAAATATACAATACAAAAAATGTCTAAAAATGTGTCTATTGCTTCACCATTGGTCATTGACAATTAATCAATTCCACAGACTCTGAAACCTATACTATTAAGATATGTCACATTACTAAGACAATCTTTTATCAAAAGTTTTGATTCAACATAGAGAAATGTTGACAGCCAGGAAACATGGTAACAAGACTGTTGTGGCCTTCTGAGATGTTCCACCACAACTTCTTGCTGTTTTGCTTTAAGGCACTTACAGACATACATGTACCAGCTTTATAGTTACCTCAGCTACCTGTAAAAAAAAGAAAGAAATAAGATTGACTGTAAATGTTTCATTCATGTTGGCAAATTCTACAGTGCAAGAGGAAAAAGGGGTAGCAGTTATTTCTTAGTTGTGAAACACGGATTGATCAGACTGGTCAGATGGTGGCACTTGGACCCCCTTTTCAGTTTTGATAAGAAAAACAGAAATACACTGATATTGTAATATGTTAAACAAGGTTCGCCTTGTTCGTTCCTTTAATCGAGTGCTTAAACCTTCACTGGCTACTCATACTGATATGATTCCTCAAGTATAAAAAAATATAAATGCAAATCTACCACAGTAACTAAAAAGTCCCAAATTTTAGAATGTTCACAACACAATTGGGAAGATCCACTGCAGTACCAGAGAAAGCCACCAGGAGGCCCATTATCGAACCTTACTTCCATTTTCCCGACTGCGAGCCAAATGTCATAAAGATCCATCTGTGTTACAGCTTCTCAAGCAATTGAAAAAAAACAACACACACACAATGAAAACATAACTTCTTTGGCAAAGGTTATAATGAAAACTCCTTACTCTGTGCCCACTGGCCTTGACTGTTGTCCTGGTCAGGACTAGGCATGGCAGGCAGGGTGTCCCTCAGGGAGGTCAGCATGGCGCTGTGGTCCGAGGTAGGGGAGCGCTACGGTCAAAACAAACTTTGTTAGCACACAATAAATTAATATGCAACCAAGAAGACCACAGAAAGAAATACTTTCTCTAATAGGATGAAAAGAGAAGAGCTAAGAATACACAAGTCCTGCATTGTTATCTGAGAATCATTAATTTGAAAACTGTCTACTCTTGACCAGTACTAGACATTCTAAGATAATATAAAAATGTGCAGCTAGATGATTGCAGTAAAATTAATACATGTATGATGACTGCTGCCGTCCCCTGTGTCAGGGATCCCAGCAGCAGTATAATCAAATACTGGATACAACAGTCATAAAGTCAGAGTCGTGATGACTATCAAATGATTGACAACTCCACAGCGTGTGTAGCATATAAGATGCAAACACCAGGAGGTCTGCTGCAGTACCAAGGAAAACTGCCAAGAGGCCCAGAACCTCAAGACCTGCCAACATGACAAATACCATCACAATCCATCTAAGCCTTCTCAAGACAAAACAAATCCAAAAACACCAAACATAGACAGACACCAAAAACAATACCTCTATTTTTCATGGAGGTAAATGTTTCACAGTAACCCAAGTATCAACATGGGTTGAGCCTTACCAACTTGACAGCAGCCCCAGCGAGGGACCCCTGCATGATGGCGCCCAGCTTCTTCCTGGGGTCGGTCCTCTTCTCCTCCTCCTCTCTCAGCCTGTCCCTGGCGATGTCAAAACTGGCCAGGAACTCCGACACTGCAGAGAACACCTCCTGGGAGTCTGTACCAGGCAGCTCCCCATACAGGCCCTAGGGGAATACATACAAAAATTAGGGTTGTAGCCAGCATCCGTCCCTCCATCCTTCGATGGAATTTTGCAGCTGGAGACGGAAACAAATTGCCCATTCCGACCTCTGTGACTGACAAAAATCGATATGTTAACTTTAAGATATGATAAAACTGTCTCTCTTGTGTAATTTTCACCTATCGTATCATATATACAATTAAAAAAAAACCCTGAATACTCACCAGAACTTTGTTGAAAGTGTCCCTCATGGTAGAACATTGTTTCTGCAGTGCATTCACTTCCTTTTCATGTAATGAAATCTTGTCCTGAAAACAGCACAAAATAAATCATAAATAACAATCCAGAGAGGTGAAAACGCATTACATACATGTACCATCAACTTCAAATGTATGTATTTGGTACGTGAAAGTGATCTCGAACCAGTTTAGCTCGAATGTACAGTTGAGCTATTCTTCCACGGGTCTTGACAGAGAAGACAGACACTATGTACAATATTTACAGGTTCATTGTACCCTGAAATTCCCTTCGCTTTTTTAACATGTACAATAAACAGTTGTTGTCCTCAGGACTGTAACCCTTACCAATAGCATGACGGGATTCAAACTAATAACTTCTCAGTCACTATGCACACTACATTATGTACATGCCGAACCAAGTATCCTACATAGTAACTACATAGTCACTAATTGGTATCTAATAGCAAGAGTAATGAAAAGCTGTTAGGAAGAAATTCATAAGCCTCACCTCAACTTCTTTACAGAACTCCAAGTCTCTCTTGGACGGAGAGTTCTTCTTCTTCTTCATGTATGACACATGTTTCTTAGCCTTCAGTAGGTCCTTGGTCATCACTGAGGGAAACAAAACAGATCTTGATTACTAGTATCAAGGATCTAAACTGCACTAAACTTCCTTAAATTCAAATGACCAAAATATGAATATTCTATAGGCAACAAAAGTGATATACCCACCTTCCATTTCTGCCATCAAGCCTTTCACTGAAGCTGTCAGAAAAATAAACGTGACAGTTTCAGTTATTACATATCGATATATATCATAAACATCTATTATCTGCAAGGAAATTGTTGGCCAAATTTGGCTGTATAAAAAGTAATACAGTCAGGGCTAACCAACTAGCCAGAGGCTATCATTACGAGCCAGCCTTGGTAACTGGACAATACTGTAAATGCAGAAACTTTCGCTGAAGTTTGATGTTCGCGGTTATTGTAATGGCCGCTTCACTGCAAACTTAAAACCACTGCGAACATATTTCCATGGCAGTAACTGCACCTGGTGCTACCGCGAACTTAAAACTACCGCAAAAAGTCAATGTTTGGAGTTTGTTTTTGAAGGTTTTTGCTAGCGAGTGAGATCCATAGGAATTGCTCTCTTATCTCCAAAACAACTTCAATCACACATACAGTCAAACCTGTCTATAGCGGGGACTGGGCAAATGTGGCCACTGTAGACAGGTGGCCACTATAGAGGAAATGCTGATCAATTGACCACGTGCAATAAAGCACATGATTTCAGTACCCACTAATCTTTCTCACCAAGTAACATTGTCTCCATCGTCTTAAAATTCAACTGACCCTGCCCAAGTCACATCTACCAAAAATGATTGATATTTCCATGCACAATGTTGGTAAATACACCAAAATGACCCTGTTGGGAACTCCAAATCCTCGTATGTATGGCCGCAATATGCCGTGGCCGTGTGGCCGTGGCCGTGCTGGATAGGTGGCCACTACAGACTATTTCTTAATGCTTAGGTCAATGGGAAAAAACCAAGGGACTGAGAAAAAGTGACCGCAATGGCCAGGTGGTCACTGTGCAAAGGTGGCCGCTAATACAGGTTTGACTGAGTGTATACACAGTGGGTCAAAAAAAAATTTGTTTAGCACAATTATGAGAGGAACAAACAATAGTAGTGGAAGGAACTCATCATTGAAATGATTACAATGAGAACTTTAAGAAATGTATGTACAAGCTTACCTCCCGCGGCCCTCTGAACACAGCTCATGTCAGCAGACACGTCCAGTAGTTGGGGCTCCTTCTGTTTGATCTGTTCCACTACAAACTGTAGCAGGCTGGACGACCTGTCACTGCTGTAGGTTTCTGACAACTGCAGGAGAACACATTGTTTCATATTTTTCTTGCTCTATTGTAAGTGGCACCTAGTTGAGCTAACTGTAAATGCTTGAAGGCCCCTTCACACGAGAGGGGTAATCAGAATGAATTCTGACAGAATGAGTATTATTTGTATATTCTCGGGTATTCTTATTGCATTCTAGAAAATCTCACTGCGTTCTGGATATTTCTGCCCATTCTTGGGGCCATCCCAAATGTTCTTGTCATGCTCAGAACTTTCGAGGTGCATTTGAAGAGGAGAAATATCAAAAGGCATTCAAAGTGTATTCTTTCTGCAGTGTGGCCGCAATCTACAGCATTCCAACATTACATGAAACATTCTGATCTTCTTCGATGGAGAACGGAAATGGCAAGCCACTTCAAATCCTGCCAGAATGTGGCCAAAAAGGATATCTGGAATGCAGTGAGAATGTCTAGAATGCACTACATATACCCAGGAATAGACAAAGAACAGTTATAGTCTGACAGCATTTTGGCTCATTCCAACTCGTGTAAAGGAGATATAGATACAGTAAGGTCCTTTTGAATTCCCACCCGAATGTTCACTTGCCATGGGTATACGGGAATATCGACTTCTATAACTCTGGGCTCCCAAACAATGAGTATAGGATGGAAAAGACTCTAAAGCTGGAGACAGCCCTGGAGTTCACACTAAGATAACTGGAGTACTGCATACCTTGTTTAGAGAAGCCAGACGGAATCCCCGAGCCGCTCCCCTGGTGGTGCCCATGTTGATCCGGTTGCCCACTGCCAGGATGTACTCCAGTACCTGGTGGAAGTGCTTCTGCTGTACCAGCTCCTGACACGCACCCAAGGTCGTGTGGATGGTCTAGGAGAGATGATAAGAGTCTGTCAGTCAGCAGCACTAGGCAGAATTTTTATGTCTTAATACTAGTGTTACGGCCACGTGTCACTGTCATTGGAACTGGCCAAAACCATCATGCAAAAAAACATCCAGGAAGGAAGAGAGAGTATGTTGAAATACTGATAATACAGTAGAAGCCAGTTAATTATGCTGGCAAATGAGGTGTGCAAATGGCTTCTACTGTAATCGGACTTCAATACGCATACCACAATTCATTCAAATCCATCTAAAGCTTATTATACAAATCTTGAGCTAAACGTTGAACTAACACATGCACAAACAGTTGAACCTCTTTCCCTGAGGTACCAACATGCTACTGACCGGTGTGAGGTCCTGTATCTGTTCAGGTAGTTCTGCCATCACCATCAGCAGGTCCAGCCTTATCTCCACCATGGGTACACTGCACATCTCCAGCATGAACCTGTCGGTGGACTCCAGCTCCGAACGCTCCCCCTGGTACGACCGGAACAGCTCCTGCTCTTCTGATGTGGGCAGGAATCTGGGGAGGGGAAGAGAGTGGACGTCAATGAGAGATGTCTTACTGGGGTTCAGATCTAGGAATTCTTTTAAAGGAATCTTAATTTCAACCACATCAATCTTATTTGTTGGTTCTTGGATTTTTAAGAAAAATGCTAATAGAAACATTGACATTGAAAACTGAGACAGAGAGGAAAGTCTGGGCTGCTATTATAATCTCAGTGTTCTCATCAGGATTTTTTCACAGCATACATGGGGCATTTTTGGCACAGCAAGCCACAGAGGCAAGCAGCACAGGCATGAACATTGTAGGGGGGTCTGGGGAAATTCTCCCCTGAAAATATAAAATTTGTAACCCTCAGAAACACTAGTACTATTTACTACATTTTGAGGGCCAAAATGAAATACCAGTAAACTAAGCCAACATTTATTACCTTTGTAACAAAACAACAGAAAAACCTCCTATGCTGGTTGAAACACAGCATGGGGGCCTACAACACAGTGTAGGGGATACAAATCACGGCATAGGGGATACAAATCACAGCATAGGGATACAAATCACAGCATAGGGGATGTAAATCACAGCGTAGGGGACACAAATGACAGCATAGGGGATACAAATCACAGCATAGGGGTTACAAATCATAGCATACGGGACACAAATCACAGCATAGGGGACACACATCACAGCATAGGGAACAGAAATCACAGGATAAGGGATACAAATCACAGCGTAGGGAACACAAATCACAGTGTAGGGGCCACAAATCACAGCATAGGGAACAGAAATCACAGGATAAGGGATACACAGAATAGGGGATGTAAATCACAGCATAGGGTATACAAATCAGAGCATAGGGAACAAAAATCACAGCGTAGGGGCTACAAATCACAGCATATGGGCTCCAAATCACATCATCGGGTCCCCCTATATTCAACTGTGCGGTTGAGATCCCTAATCTAGCATCCCTCCTCACCTCCTGAGTGTATTAATCTGTTCCATGGTGAGTCCTCCCTCCTCTTCTCCGATGATGAGCAGTTTGTTGGTGAACTCCCCAGGCCCAACCTTGAACCCAGTCAGGAAGATGGCCAGGTTATGCGCCATCTTGGAGTCCAGGAGGAGCTTTGCCTTCTTCTTAACCTTGACAGGAGCTAAGGAATCAATAGGTTAAGGAACAGTAAAGTAAGTTCTTGAACCACAGCAGTGGCCGCTTAGAAAAACAATCAAAATAAAGTAGAAATTTCATCAGAAATTCAGAAAAGCAAATTTGAAATCCAAGCAAATAGAATTTTTTTTGGCAAAACTTTTGCAGTCATACTTGGAAAGCAATTTTTCATGATGTTGAGTCATTCTACAGCCATTATAAGACGTAAGTTGTAAGGCCTAAGAAAAAAACTGTGCCTCTTGTCTGACAATTTTTGGTCTCACTGACATCTTTAGATTCATTTGCTTAAAGTTATCTGTTTGGCCACTTTGGTTTAAATCTACCAAACAAGAAAGCTTCTGAAAAAAGCTGGCCGGTGCGTATTTTGGAAAAAGCCTCCAGGATGTTAAACAAAATCACACGAAAAAAGAGTTTTTAAACATCGAATTACTGAATTGGTCTTTCTTCTATTAAAAAACACTACATGAGATTTGTCTAACAAAGAAAAAAAAATTTAGCAAGTGGGGTTCGAACCTACGATCTACGGAAGATAGATACCGTGCTGTAGACCGCTCGGCCACGCTGGCGCGATTACGCAATAGCACGTATAGAAGGGCTATTTGGTTAAAGTGACCGATCCATGCATCCATGCATCCATACAACCACTTCTCCCGTCTCATAGCCGGTGCTACGCACCGGCAAAAAATGAATAGTAAAAGCGATTCCCTACCCTAACTTTTTCAGGACTGAAACTCAGGAAATGCAGCATTTTCTCCCTTAAGCTTAAGCCTATAGATCTCATCATTTCATGTTGAATTCTACCTGAGTCTGGTGAATCCCTGTCGGTGAGTGCAAAGTTTTTCTCCAACACCTCAACACTGATGTCTGCACTCCTGTCCTGGGCCTGCTTCCAGATAGTCTTTGACAACTGAAACAAAATACATACAAAGTGATGAAGTAAGCAACCTTGGCTAACTAAATCTCCTTAAGTGAATATTTTCCTTATACAGGGCTTGAAATACTTTTTTCTGCATACCTGCACAGGTGCAGGTAACATTGAAAATCACCTGCACCAGACAAACTCTACCTGCACCACCCTGAATTTAGGAAGTATGGATCATACTAAAATTGTTCAGGAACCATTGCTATGTTTTCTTGTTTATCTAATAGGTCGTAACAGTCAATGCAGCTAATAATTCACATACATCAACATGATAGGACATGTATGTATAAAACACAATACATGGACCAGTGCAGGTTAGGTGCAGGTAGACACTAGAAATACCTATACAGGTCCAATTTTACCTGCACTAACCTGCATATGCAGGTGGTATTTCGAGCCCTGTTATATCTATCACCTGTTGTATTGTACTTGGTTTAGGTTTGGATACAGGTACATGTATAAGGTTCAAGCGGCTATTAACAGAAAAATTTTAAATTGTCCTGGATGGGAAATATAAGGACTTCCAAAACAGTTAAACCATGTATTTTTTTTAAAAAGAGACGGAAAATGCTGCGCAACAAATCTTCGACATATCGGTAGAATAGTTTCTGAAATACCTTTCCAAAAATACAATTTCAAAACATGTTGCTAGGATAGACTGTGGTCTATTGTGGTTTTATATATACAAAGTAAGAAATGCCATTGTTATCAAACTTTCATTATAAGCGATGAACTTTTTCCCTAATGTTGTCACTTAATAAGACTCTGAGCTTAAACTATGCAATCATAAAGTAAACATCTTACCATATTAGTGGGAATTTTGGTCCAGTGGAAGGGCCTTAGTTTGACCCTTGACCCCCTGTTGAAAACAGGTAGAGGCGGTGCTGCTGGGATGGGGCTTGTTGGGAGTGGGGGTGGGGGAGGGGGTGGGGAGACAGGACTGATGGGTGGGGGTGGGGAGACAGGACTGGTGGGAGGGGGTGGGGAGGCTGGACTGGTGGGTGGGGAGACAGGACTGGCCTCCTGTATCTCTGGCGAGGTATTCTCTGTGTTGTCTGCGCCATCAGTTTTGTCCATCTCAACAGACAAGTCCAACCGTTCTTTCACCGAGTCCATCGAAATCTCGTCATGCATATCTTCTGTCTTGAAGGGCGAGGAAGGCGGAGTAGGGGGGCCCCCTCCACCGATGGGAGGGGGGGACTCGCACTTCCCCCTGGCCAGGAACGGTGAGGGAGGAGGGGTGGGGGGTCCGGATGGGGGTGTATGGAGACCAGAGGGGACTAGGTGTGGGGGTAGGGGTAGGGATGCTGAATCTATCGGCAGTTTTCCATTGGTTGTAATGTCTGCTTTGGCATCTGAAGAGTCAGTTTGGTCCTGCTGTTCTTCTGCCTTCGTGTCTCCGCCTCCGTTCTCCTCCACAGCTGCATCCTCATCCTTCTTATCCCCATCTATTAGGCCTTCAAAACTTTTCTTTCTCTTTATCGGTAGAGGAGGGGGAACCACAGACTGTTCCTTGTTGACCTTAGAATACATGTCGGAAATGTTCTTCTCTCCGTTTGTTTCCTCTTCTTCTGTGATGGTTTCCTGATCTTCTTTCTGTATGTCTTCTCCGCTGATAACTGCAAAAGATCCGCTCTCACGTTTTTGAAGAATTCCTGGGCTTTTCATGTCCATGTACTCGCCTTCCGAGGAATCCGTGGAGTCCTGTCTCTTCAGACTGTCCGAGGTGTCCGAGCTGTCTCTAAGGGTGGAACTTTTCTGACTGACGTCTGTCAGGGATCCAGGGAGTCCGCTGTCCCGTAGCTGGTTGTCCAGACTGCTGGCAATCTCTTTCAGCTTCGTCATCTGTAATACAAAAAAGTAGAATTGATTTCTAAATAGTTTTACACTATTTTGAATTAGCTCACAGAAGAGATAGAATTACTGAGTTAACTCACAGAGAGGGCGTGACAAAGAAGACAGTATTGACAGGTTCATTATACTGGAGGAATTCATTATTATAGCTCTTTTCGACAAGCACAGTGAACAGTGGATCATGTCTTAACATCCTAAGGACAGGGACCTTCCAAAATGATGAATGCAATCCCTTAGGCTTAGGGGGAAAATGTTATGTTTCCCTACCTACCCTAGAAAAACCTGCTGACCCTAGACTTGGGAGGGGGGCAGTGGTTTCACATAGTTTCAAGTTAGAATTTTTGTTCAGCCTTCTTCCTTTTGAAGTAAAAACACTGCTGGTCCTATCTAATGAAGGATAAATGTATCAATTATGCATAAAATCAAAGTTTGAGATTGAACGACAAGTGTCCTCATGCATTTCAGCTTTCTTGTTCAACTCTATTGCAATAAAAAAAGTTTTGGCCAGCCTAAAACATTATGAGAAAAATAGATAAACCATACTTACAGACCTTAATTTTTTTCAGGACTGAAACAGGAAACACATTTTTTCCCTTGGCCTTACAACATGTCTGATCTAGGGCCAACCCTAGGATCAAAATCTGGCCCATGGATCCACCAAATTTGATCTAAATAGCCAAGCAGCGGGGTAGTGGGATACAACTCAAACAAGTTAGTATACTCACTTGTGCAGTCGCCTCCTGTGCATCCAGTATGGTGAGGACGGACTGTAGTTGTTCTAGTTCCTACAGTATCACAAACAAACAGCAGCCTTAAGTATCACAATAAGAAGGAGCTGTGACTTGATGAATCAATTGCAGACGAAAGGCGAAGAAAATTATCGGCACTGTTACCTTTTTATGGTTGCTTCCAGAAGTAAGTCAATATAACAGTAGGGAAAAAGGTGAATGAATATTGATATTTAATGATTGTTTAATTGAGCAACATTGCTTCTACTCTGCTTCTGAGTGATATAATTTGTCACTTGTGGTAGGCAACTTACAAGTTTCAAGAGAAAATACCAGTGAGTGCACGGGGAATACTAGTACTTTTATAAAATAATTGAAGCAAGGACATTGAAGTCCTTGATCTATGCAAAGTTACTGGGAAAAAGAGACAAAAATGCCATAGATTTGAAGTTATCTGGTTCAAAATGTGTTCAAGATTGGCTGATAAGGCAGTGCTCTGAGTTTTTCCATTTTCCATTTCAGCCCCAAAGATTTGTCTGTGACTTGCCACAAATCAGCGGTGAGTTTCTTAATCGAAAAAAATGGAGAATAGAGGCCAAAACTAATAAGGCACATTTTCAAATTTTTCAAATTTTCCCAATCACCCCTGAACTTTTCAAATGGAATAGTCCACAATCTCATCTTACCACTTGTAACTTCTTGACCAGCCCCCCCACCTCCTCAGTCAGATGGTGCACAGTGGTGGTGGAGGTGGCCTGGTTGAAGAAATCGTCCGTGAGGATGTGGTCATACACGTGGGCCGCCGAGCGACGGTAATCCTGCGACGCTCGCGAGAGCACCTTGAACCACTCGTCCCGTATCGCCTGGACGTCGGCGCCGGCCTTCTGGTTTGGGTTGGGTACTCTGAACCTGAAAATCACCAGGAAGAATTTAAAGCAATGAATGTGGCGTCAGTGCAGGGTAATCATCATCATCATCATCATCATCATCCTCACTGCATGTCAGTCAGTGTAGGACTTGTCAGTCAAAGTAATGGTAGGGCTTGGGTACTAGAGGTTTGGGTAAAGACTTGTTATGTTATGTTATGCCATGAGGCAGTTTACCAGATATACAATACAAATAAAGAAGCAAAACAAAGCTATCTAGCATGCCAAGTTTTAAAGACTGTTTAAAGATTTAACACAATTTCATAGTTTGAAAAGGCATCACTAAAAACACTAGAAATTAAAATGTGGAGATATTGAAGAGAAGTTTTGTAAATGTATCAGTAATGGAATGTGCTGTATTCACACCAAACCACAGTGGTGAAATGATACTGCTTGTAAAATCTCTTCTCGAAATAAACATGATATTTCTGGCTGCACTGCATTCAAATGATATTAAAAGTATATCATACCAGAACACTACTATGAAAGGGGAAATGTTTGAGGAGGTTTTATGTTCACAGTTTTATTTTGTGGTAACTTCTTTACCGTGAACTTAATACCAGCACAGGGCTCTAGCCAGCCCAAATTTTTTTTCAGTCAGCCAATTTCCATTATCGCGAGCACACTATTCCAGGATTTAGAGAGACTGAACTGAGACCTTGAAAAACGGGTTTTAATGAGATTATCGTATGCGAAAGGGCACCGACACACATTGTCAACAATCATAATAGTAGCAAAACAAACAGTGTGTGGCTTTTACGGCCAAGGACGGCGTCCCCAAGCCGCCTGTAGCTTCCACCAAAGAGCTTTCATCAGATTCTTTAATCTGTCAAGGTTGACGGATTGATTTTAAAATTTTTCCGTCACACACAGCAAATTTCCGTCAATTGACGGAAAAACGGACGCTGGCTAGAGCCCTGTACCAGCACAAAATTTTTTTCTGTGTCCTCTGTCTGCTGTTTGTTTCAACCACAGCAAACACTCCATTTTTTTCCCTACCGTGAAATAAAAGTCCCACAAACTTTCCCATTATACATCATTCCTGTAATACTTACGAGAAATGTTCCTTGTTGGTGCTGATACAGAAGCCATAGTCTCCCTCGGGGGTGATGGACACACTCTCATCGTTTAGGTGGATGATGTTCAGGGCAGTCTGGCAAACAGCAAGAAAAACATTGTGAAAAAAGAAGCATGACAATCATATAAAGTGTTGCATGTTAAGTGGAACCCCCCCCACTAGTTAATGGAATGGTAGGACCCAGAGGGGCTCAGAGAGAAGGAAAGTCATCAGACGGCATTCTCCTACGCAGAGGGACCACAGTCGTGTCAAAACGACTTGTGTTTACCTCTGCTATCTTGTGCACTCAGACCAGTTAGGGAGCGCCCTACTTATAAATATTAATGAGCTTGCCCTTATATGGGCAGTCAGCCGTTGGGGATTGGGCGTAGGAGGATGGAGCCATGTAATACGTAACATGATTGGCTCGGATAGCTTCCCAGTAGCCTTTGCGGGACAGCTTGCGACAACAAAAAGCCCAAGAAAAGCCTATTCTTTGATTGGTTGACAGCTGGTTTGTGGCGACAATCATAATAACCACTGATAGGGCATGAGATAGCAGGGCCCCATAGGCTAATGCCGTTGGGGACCGGGCGTTAGGAGGATGTCAGACGGCATTCCATATGGGAGATGCAGAGAAACACTGGAGAGAGTGAGGGGGAAGTTGGCCATGTGACAAGAGAAGAAGAATAAAATGCACTCGTGTGATGGGGACACATATTAAAGTGAGCGGAGTGATAGAGCAAGGGGGTGGTTTGGGTCCTCCCTTCCATGTTGCAGAGTTTGATAGAATTCTGATTTAATTGGGTATCATAGGGCTTCTTCAGGCCATACCAATTCAATTCGTTGGTTCTCGGATTTAGAAAAAAAATATCAAAAAATATCCTCAACTGTAAAAACCATCACAAAAACAAAGCCAGAGGATCACGTTTAAGCCTTGGTGCACTCAGTTTTATGGACTGAAAACAGTCACATTCAAGTTTTCTTCCCTGCCCTATGATTTTATGATCTCTGCTTGCTACATTTTTATCTTTAAAAATCCGACAACCAAGGAAATCACTTGGCATGGCCTCAGGGAGTAATTACTGTTAGACAGGTCACAGTAGAAGACCGAGACCTAAAAGCATCCCTGGTCAATCTAAATTTCATGCTTGTCAGACAATCTTGATAATGTGATGTTTTATTGCAAATTCATGCCCATGGGGCTAATTGCAAGTGAACAAAATCAAATACATGGAGTGATTGAAAACGAGTGAATAATCTAAATTCTAACATACAAGATTAACTGATTGTATGTACATACAGAATATCAAGTGTGATTTTAAAACCTACATTACTATTGCAGGGTTTGACTTCTTCTTTGAAAACGGTTGAAAATGAAATGTCCCACATTTTCTATGATAGATTGATTCGATGATCATAGCAGAAGGTGAGTCTTTTGTGTGTTTAAAAAAAATGAAAAGTTTGGTGTGATTTCGGACACTCTTTCAAACAGTGTGTTCCTTTCAACATCGAATCAGGGACATTCACAGATGAAATGGGTTTCATTTTCGACTGCATTCGTTGTGCAATGCTTAAAAGTTCTTTCATGAGCAGGTAGCTTTTACTCAGATAATACTCCCCTGGTTGAAAGTAGCCTATGGTTAGAGCATAGGGACATGGTACCCCTCTTCTCCACTTTAGAAAAAAGAATTATAACAAAAGACAAATGTCTTCAGACCAGAAATTTCCTCTTTTGTCCGTACCTGTGTCTCCTCTGCTAGTTTGTAGTATGACAGCTCCCCCTGTCGAATCCGTATCCATCTCCTACAGGGAAACAACAGCTAGTAAATATGTTCAGCAATAGCAAACACTCTATTCAAGGTACCAACACAAACACTTATCAGCATTTAGTAACTTACCTAGGCTGGAATACTAGTCCATTACAGTATTACATGGACATCCATTACATACTTGTAAGGCACTTTGTGTGTGATGCATGCATAGCTCTTGAAAATTAGGATAACAGATTCAGATGTTGGAATTGACGTTGCTAAAATTTTTGTTTGAGGACACCAAATTTGTTCATCTTTTGGTGCTAGCGCATTGAAATGTGTGTTGTGTGGGTATAACAAATATGAGATTCAACACGGTGTATTCTGTATCACCCTCAGTCCCAACCCTACCGCGGATTGGATTGCTCTCCGGTTTTCAGGCAATTATACTCGCAGTCGGGCTAGTAGTACATCGAGTGATAAACTATGTTGTATACTGGTTTGAAGAAATAACAACCTTTATGTTAAGGTCCAGTCACTTAAGATAGAAATTGTAAACGTTACTCCCAGGTAACCAAGCGATTTCTATGCCCCCGTTTAGGCCACAGCATGTAAATTTTCTGGATGACATCCGCACGCTAATTTTTGCCTAATTTCAGAAAAAAAAACAAGAATTTTTTTCTTCTTCGGAGATGGTCAACATGACAAGAAAGTACCAAAATGGGAAAGTATGTTGTGTTAGAGCCTAATGATTGTACTTGTAGAAGTAACATTAGCGAAGTAGCCATGACTGTAGTTATAGAAGTGAAACCAGCTGGATAGTTGGAAAAGTGGCACCACTATGGAAGTCATGAGTGAAGTTGCCAACTTGGTAAGTGATACCAGTCTACCACACTAGTGTCACTTTTCAATACACTAGTTCACTTCTTTAATACAGGAATGAATGATTTGTCTTCAATACTACCATATTTTGTCACTTAAACTCTTCTTACAACATTTATGGTGTCTATTTTGAAAATTTAGCCATCTTGTTTTTTTTTACCCATCTTGTTTTTTTTTCCGCCCTATCTCACTATTTTGGCAGTCTGCAGAGGATGTCATCCATAAAATTTACTTACTGTGGCCTTAGGTAAAATGATAAGCCTTGGCACAAATATACTCCCCAGTTTGTCTAATAGATAAACTTATTTGCTAAGAACTTAATCTCTTACCTGGCCAGGTGTGACAGAAACTGCAGGTGAGATCATGTTTAGAAGGCGTGTATTACTTTTACCATGTTACAATCCTGTTGCAAGAATTTTTGCAGCTTGTAAAAGCATTGTAATGTAAAATGTGCATTAATGCATATTTCATTCTATGACAAAGAATGAGGTTGATCAGTAGAAAATTTGGGTATGTCCAATTTTTTTGTGTGTGTTGGAAATTACAGTTCAACTTTTGCTCCAGAATGGCTTCTACCAAGTTGAACACAGATGTATCGGCATCTGTATCTGTATCTACATAGCTGGTATAACCATCTTTCGGCGTAACACATCAGCTTTGCAAGCACGGGACGCGGCAGCAGCTGGTTATATTACACCGAACGACCTGTCACACCTAACGTTTGCACATCTATTTGCAAATGCTCTTTAAAACGGTCCAACAAAGATGTCACTATGCTTGGTAATAACAAATTCCACTCTATGAACTTTCAAAGTTCTGGGAAAATATGAATTTCCCAGACCTTTCATGTGAAGATTGTATTATTTGGTGTTTTTCTTGTACCTGTTCCACTGGTTCCTCAGTAGTGCTGTTCCCGCCCTTTTCTCCAACTCCCCCTCCTTGATAATGGCCTGGGCTCGTGGTAATGTCTTCACTGGCTGGAATGTTTCTGTAGCGGGAAAGACAAACTGTTACCATCCATTCCGTACTCTTTTTTCATCTAGTATTTTTACCACTGATTTATTCATTGGGCAATTGATTTCAAATAATACCTTACAACAATAACAATACACACAGTGTCATGGAAATCCTTTGGAGGAAAACATTGTGCCTAATTGCAATTGGCAGATGTTTGTGAGTTTTGACTAGTATCATGTTCTCAGGTAAATGTGAACAATTTAAATCTTCAGAGGCAGTTAATAATAAAAAAACTCATGAGTTATACAAAGTCATACCACATTGACAATCATGCAGAAATGTTTTCCTCGATAGGAAAATACATAATTGAGAATGTCCTCACCGTAAGATGGAAAATGTTTTTCCTTAGCATCAAATACTGCCCATATCATACAGAAGGTAAACTAGAATTTTTGTTAGGATATATGACAAATATGACAAACTAAATTGTGTTTATCATGTATATGGCCATCTAGTGGCAAATCAGCTTTCATCCCAAATCTGAGAGAGCACAAACAGAAGCAAGCTAAAAAGTAAGCAAACACAAAGCCTCCTTTGCAAACTTTCAGGAGTGCTGGCATTTATTTGGAAGATATGGGACGGATTCTCCAATGCAGGGGAGATTGTTTTCGTACGCATAGGCACAAAGAAAAATAAACGCTGGCACACCTAGAAGTCTGCAAAGGAGGCTAACACACATCTAAGTATTCTCTCCTTTGGGACCGTACGATATTTATTGGGGGGGGAGGGCTGGTGCATTGGAAGTCTGATCAAAAAAAATTTTGATGGCCCTCCCCCCCATCTCAAAAAAATTTAACGTGACCCTCCCCCTCCACCTAAAAAAAAATCAACAAGGCCCTCCCCCCCGACAGGCAAAATCAAACGGGTAGAAAAACAACCGATAAAATAATCTTAATCGACGTCAGGGCACAAGGGCGCCAGTGTTCTTGCCAGGATTTTTTCACAGCGTCGGGGCAGGGGTCCGGGGGCATGCTCCCCCGGGAAAATTTGGATTTTCAGACCCTCTAAAACAGAATTTCCTGCAATTTGAGAGGAAAATTATGCCCTCGAGATTGGATGCCGGTTGCCTTTTTTACTCCCGTTTTTTAGTAATCGACGTCTGCCCTCTCCCCCAAAATACGTTATAACTTACTATAAGCTCGGGGAATCAGCAGTCCGTGATCTGGCCCGGGTATTACTTGTCCAGTCATGTCTATATGAAAATTTTTGGTTTTTGATGCTTCCAAACAGGGCTCTAGCCAGTGAGTTCGTCAGCCCATGGAAAAATCCTGCCAATTTTTTTCCGGCATTGAATAAAAAATGCCTAACAGTTACCTCGTGCGATCGATGTTGCGCCCTCCCGCATCAAATTAGTTTTTCCAGAGGATAAAATGACGGCACCATCATACCTTGTGATTTTTCTACTTTCTTTTTTTCTATTTTGCCCGATGATTTTACTCAAATTTATCATTTATCGAATCGGTCGGGTTTTACAAGGCCGCGCCGTCATTTTCCAGGAGCGTGCGTTTGTTTCGTGCGACCTCAGGTAACCCCGTTTTCGGCGTGAAATCTTTGGCTCACCGCTGGATTTCTTTTGATATAGGGTAGAGTAGACCAAGAACGTTATACATTATACGAAGGAGGGTGATCAGTTGCGTCTTTGGCAGTGATCAGTGCCGGTTTAGCCTTGAAGGAGTAGCCAAAAGACGTCCCAACGTGCGTGCGATCGACAGTCCGTCTGGGGAGGGGGGCGTGCCGCGCCATGTGCTGTCGATCGACGCTTGACAACAATATTGCGGCCCCTTTTCTGCCGCAAATTTTGTCCTTTTGAAACAAAAGAAATGTTGTAAATAAAAACTAAAGTGTATAGTTTTGGATTCTTCACATATTTACCGCGCACCGCTTTTGTAACTTAAATATTTGGGGAAACTCAGCCGAGCCGAGTGCGTCTTTCCAGAAAAAAATAAGTCCGTAGGCGGAATGATGTATGCCTGGCGCGATGGCGGGAACGCTGGTCCAGGGCAGCGCCACTTTAGGGGACCTAGGGGGGCGAAGCCCCCCGGAAGCTCTTGCATTTTAGGCTATTAAGAAGGCTTATTTTATCAGTTTTAGGGCCATGTCAAGATATCAAAACAAAAAATAGTATAAACAATTCTTTCCAAAAAAATAACATGGCCCTCCCCCCTATCGCAAAAAAAATTAACATGGCCCTCCCCCCACCTCAAAAAAATTTAACATGGCCCTCCCCCCCTAATGCACCAGCCCTCCCCCCCTGATAAATATCGTACAGTCCCTTACCTCCTTCCTTTTCACACTTGTTCTGTTCCACTATGATGTTCAGCAGCCGTAGGATCTGTAGGAGAATGACAAGAAAGACGGTTCCCAGAACGAAATGGCTCTCGTCACAGCTACACGCCCTGTCCGCATCCCGACAGGGAGATATCTCACCGTGCGTTTCCACAACGTTCTTGAAAGAACTGTACGCTAGAGTCTGCATCTTGGCGTATCAAACTATCTGACCAATGAGGTTTGGACTACCTCATGGTCCTATGTCGAAAGAATGAAGCAGCCATGTCTACTGTACTGGATGCATTCCTTCACTGACTGTATAACACACACAGACAAGACACATTTTCTGCTATGAACAAAGACATCCCAGATTGGACTACACAAGACCAAGTGGAACTGATTAGCATAAAGGGAAACGGCGCCATTTTTATGCAAATGAGCCTAATTGCCCAATTGTTTAGAGAAGGGCTCTGTCCACTGACACATTTGGAGTGCAGAGATGCAGGGGGTAGTATTGGGTGCTTTGTCTTGCCTCTATTGTTCTCTTGTCTCTTGTGTGTTCCTAACAGATTGTCTGGCTGCTGAAATTAGCAGTGATTGTGCTTTTTGTGAAAAATCATTCCTCAAACAAACTTTTTTTAAGCTTGAAAAGTTTTAGCTAGCTCCTGAGTATCTTCTGTTGTCTCTGCTAATATTTTCTATAAAAGCTAGATACTGAGGCTAGAGAAGTTTGACCAAGGAGGTTGAAAAACCTAAAATTCCCAAATGATGCAAAGAAGACCTTTTAAAAGTTCTAGTTGAAGACAAGAGCTTAAGGAAAAGTTCTTGTTAGGGACAAAAAGTTTCTTTATATTCAAGCATATATTCAAGATATCTTCCTGCCATAAAATGCAAGGACATACATGTATATGAAAATGAATACCAATATCCTAAAATGCCAACGTCAAGTCCACTTAACTTTTTGGAGGGAAACTTTTTTGGAGGTTCCCAGAGGATGTCATCCATATATGATATAATAGAATAAACATGGTCTTAATGACTCTTTTACATTGTATTGAAGTGAGACTGAACATAAGGCCTTTTTTCAAAGAAGGTCTCCTAAAAATTATCTTTACAAGAAATGAACTTGGCATTGACTTACCTTGTTCTTCTCCTCCAAGTTGTCTGCATTCAGCTCATACTCATGGTAGTCCTCAAAGTAAATGAAGAACCTCAACCCTTCCTGAAAATTAAGAAAAAATCATTTCTTTTTTGAAACTTGTACCAGTCATCACAAGACAAATTGCTATTGTAATCATATGTATAGGTCTAAGGTTTGCTCATATAAAATTTGTATTCATATTATATATCTTATATGAAGCAGCTTGATAAAGTAGATGTATTCTAAAATAACAGGTCCTTTTTTTCAGAATAGATTTTAAATCATAATGGAAAATGACAGCCTTACCTTTAAATTGCAAATAAATTACATCATTGGACCTATTATTCATCTATCTTTGTCAGAAAGCAACTATTCAATCTTTGAAATTTCTAAAGAAGTTGTATAAAATTGTACTAAAAGAAACCAGCACCAAACCCGTGCAACCAGATCACAAATCCAGTGTGCAAACCACAACGCCAAAAGCTCAGAGCTGTTGGCGTGGTCAGTTTGGCAGCGCTTGAACCCCACTTTTACACTATTAAAGCTACTGTAGTGTATCATGTTGAAATTATCAAACTTTAAAAAAAAAGAGACTGACGAAGTTGTGTAACTCCCTTACCGCACTCTCTGACCCTGTGACTTGCTCAAACTGGAAAGTGTTGTTCACATTGCCTCTCTGGATGTTACGCAGCACTTTGATATCAAAGTCAATCTGGACAAGAGAGACACATAAAAACACAAACAATCTTTTAAAATCACAAAATCTGATTCCAAATAACATTTAATAAGGGAACTGCAGTACAATCCACTGAACTTTTACTTTTAGTTTGTATTGTATACCCAGTAAAAATAGCTTTGGTACCACCCTATTTCTACCGGGGCTCCTTACACTCAATGCCCTAGGGTAGAAATAGGATAGTACCCAGGCTACGGCAACTACCTTATGTTGTAACACACTGGGTTACATAACAAGCTGCATATCAGGACAGATTCATTTGATCGACTCGCGCTAGGAAAATTAGAACTCTTTTCAAAAAGTGTGGTGGGTTCTTTTACATGCTCAAGGTACAACACGTATGACTATCCTCTAAAACAGGGCCTCCATTTAACATCCTATCCGAATGATGTCCTTAACCACAGTAAGGTACTCATTTTCACTAGTTTGAAATTCGTGTGAAGGGCACAAGATCGGTGACATAGTTGCGGATTTGAACCCGGGACCTCAGGGTTCCGGGCCAAACACCCTGCCGTTATGCCACACGACCCCAACATTGCCGATACGGAGAATTCTTCTTGGCTGAGTACCTTTCCCAAGGGCATAATATCAACGGAGCATGTCAGGAGATTTGAACCCAGGTCTCCTATGTGTGGCCACTGGCCGTGTCCTTGATATCACATTCAACAACAAACACAACTTGCTAACTTATTGAGTGAGCAGTGTTTTTGTGGGAGCAACCCAATTCCCCCAAACTACCATGGGTTAATAGATTACTCTGTGACCTCTAACCTCTGGCTGCTAACGAGCCGACATATCCAGATGTTCTCTACTAATCTTGCTGGAGTATCACTTTCACCCTATGGGCTACTTGGGAATTCTGTTCGAATGGAAAAATGCAGACTAGCATGATGCAACTACGCATGCACGGACTCTAAATTCTTCACATGCCTGTCCAATTCTGGGAATTCTTGGCAAACGTACGCATACTATACTATTAGGCTCACCCCTGAGGCATCGCCAAAAACTGAAGGAAACCTGTGACAGTACAACTACCCACCTGTAGGATCCTCCTCTGGCTGGTGCGATGTTTGAAGAACTTGTACACAGTGAAGTTGTAGACCTTGCGCTGCTGGAAGGCACTGCTGGCCTCCGCGATGTTCTCCTTCTCTGTCCTCTCTGCCTCAGCCAGACCGTGGTCCTGAGCATACTGCATGGCGTCCTGGATGGTCATCCGGCCGCGCTAGGGGGACGGGAGATGGTATAGAAGAATTATCACACCTTGTTATGAACCTCTGTTTAAAGGTGGACTCATAAACTTCCAATGATACACTACATGTACTATCTTAAGCAAAAAATGAAAAATACATTTTGTAGAGTCCATTCTGAGTTGGCAAGAGGGATTTTAAACAATATTTGTCATAAGTTTGAACTATTTTAAGTAAAAGAATATTTCAGTCACTAGAGTGCTAAATTGTTCAAACAATTAAAAATGAAAGTTTCAACATGTTTGAACCTATTTATATTTGTTGGAAAAACTGGAAAAGTAATGGTATAATTATCTCATGTTCCAAAAATTTGCATCATTTCTTCACTTTTATTGGCCTTATAAACCAAACTGCTAAGCTTTGTTTGGGTCTTATAATTCTAGATTTTCTTTAGTAGACACTGGTGGCATTTTGTGAGAAGCTGTGAGACAGGCATAATTCCAAGGTTTTTGATAGTATTCTAATAAAATTTTGTCCCATCATTTCTTAGACATAACCTAAATACCTTTTTGATAATCTTGAAGCAGATGCTTGGTAGCATAAGATAGTATCAAAAGCTGCCAGAGGAGTGAAGCTGGCCTAGGAGTGTGTTTCCCAGTGGATGATGCCAGTACCTTACCTTGACTAGATTACCAATAAGGGATCTTGCTGCATCTCCCTCTTTCACCTCCTAGGGGGACAGACAGAATGAAATGCATCTTAGACAATCCCTTGGACAAATCTGAAAGATAACTATGCAGTGACACTTTTTCCATTTTCAATGGCATATTCCACTTGAAAGTCATTTGTGACTTACCCCAGGGGCAATTTAATTTCCAGGTTTCTCCAACTACAGTTACTGTACAACAACAATACCATCGGCTAGTTTTGGATGTCAGAATCTTGAAAGAACAATCTATGGTTGACTTCAAGGATTTTAACTACAGTGCCCAACACAAATATCATCCTCTACTCTAGTTTTGGTTGTCGGAATATTGTAAGTAGCCTGGGTACCATCCGGAAAGTAGTTGGCTCCAGCACTATACAGTAACTGTTGCTTCTCGTTCTGACATTCATTATACACTATATACTGTCACTTCTCTGCTGTTCTGTCTGGGATCCTTGACCACATAAATGTCTGGAATCGTCCAACTTTTAAACGAGGCCACTGATTGGTCCCTACACATGAGCGAATTAAGGAATAGGTTCAAGCGCTTGTTCGAACAGGCATTCCAACCCGTGAAACGCCCTCCGTCCGCTTGAGGGAGGGCCTGTTGTCATCAAACGAGCGGTCTAGAACCCATTCCTTAATTCGTTCATTAAACTACCAAAAGGTTTAAATGTGCAAGTCTCCAGACGGGTAGCAGAAGCGAACATAGGAGCGAACTACAACCCGGATGGTACCCAGACTATATTGTAAGTGCAAGCTAAGGTAAAAGTAAACAACTCAGGTATAAGGCCACACCAATTTAATTTCTTGGTTCACGGATTCGCTCGCTCCAATTTTTTGGAAAAAGAAATAAAAATAAAATTACCACTCAGCAAATTTTCACCATTAATGAAACTATTCACCAACTTTCTGGTGTAGCAAATTGGCCTTTACATTATAAGCTCCTTAATATGTGGGTATTATTATTGCAGTTATACAGTATTTTTCATTCATGAAGAATGGGACAAACATAACAAGACTGGCAATAAAAATGTATTATTGCCATGACGACGAAAAGAAAATGTATCCTTCATAACATAACATAACAACCAAGACAACGTGATCCATTGTGCAGAGTTTCCCTGTCTTACCACTAGTTTCAAAGGACAAATTCCTCCAGGGAGACAGTGTGACCTACATTCCATCATTGCATACCAGAGATACATCTGGAACAGATTTAGGGGGGGGGGGGACTTGCATACCCAGCATACTGTGTAGTACTAGCATTCTTAGAAAAATGCCTGTGCAATTCCTAGAATTTTTGCAGACTGAACGCAATATATACCACTTGACGACTCCCCTGAGGCGTCGTCAAAAACTGACACTACTTTTGTAATTTTGAACGAACAGGTGCTGTTACTGTACAGTAATAGTGTTTTTGTACCTTTTTCAAGCTGAAAACTTTTTATTCTTTATGTTTTGGATTAGCCCTTACCGTTACCCCAATCATTTTACAATTTTCATTTTTATTTCTATTTCGCCCTCTCGCTCCAGATTCTTTATGAAAAAAATCGGTGAACCAAGAAATTAAATTGGTGTGGCCTAAAGTACGTTTTCCACCCACCATACTACTGAATGCCAGCGACTCCCTCTGCACATCTTCTGCAGATATCCCCTCCTTCTTCATCAGGTCCTCCACAAGACCAGCATTCTTACCGACCTCTGGCATCTGACCTTCGCCCTTTGACATCTGATCCTCCAGACCTTTGCTGTCCTTTCGAAACATCTTGCCAGCCCTGCCAGCTGTGGGTAGCTTTGCAAACCCAGCAGTGAAGCTGTGCTTCTTGAAGAATCCGCCTTTCTTCTTCTGCTTAGACATTTCCTGTACAAGGTAGAAGGGCAAGTTGGTCAGTGACAACATCAAATTTAGAATGGCTTGCTACAATGCATTCGCTATCAATTACTGTTAATGCATTTAATTTCGCGGGGATTTATTTCGCGTTAGCAGAAAAAATGTTTTCCCAGTGGGTTTTAAGTTCGCGGTAGCGTAATAGGCTGTAGTCTAAAACTATAATGGAAAAATGTAAGTGGTGGCTTTAAGTTTGTGGTGAAGTGGCCACTGCAAAAACCACGACATAAAACCACCACAAACATTTCTGCATTTACAGTAGCCAGGCTTTTAGCCAGGCATGCGTCAACGCGTCATCTGGACGCACTTTTCTTAGAATAACAAGAAATTTGATGCCCCTGGACGCCCTATACTGGGGAGAAAATTCTCTAACAAGCATGAAATTCTGATTGACCAGGGATGCTACCAGGTCATCTGTGGTCAAAGTCTTCTACTGTGACCTCTGTAACAGTATTTTTGCCTCTTGGGATACCTAAGAATGCACCATTTTAACTTAAAATCATTTAAAAAACTCTGCACAATGGAAGGTGGATGCCCCCGGACCCCCCTACAATAGCCACTTACCGCGACACACCAATAAGTTTGGACTCCCTATTATAAAATCCGAGCTAAAAGCCTGACAGTAGCTAGAACTTAGTAGAAGGTTTCGGGCAGCATTCCTGTGTCTGTCCTTCTGCAACTACAAGAATTAGTCAATAATGCCTAGATGGATTATATATAATTCAATTTAATATTTAAAATGTGGGTAGGTCTTTATGACACCTCAAAATGATTAGATATTGGGCCCTTAACAGCTCTTTAAGGTGTTGCAGTGGAACTTCTGGTTTTGATGCATACTATATAGTATGTCTCATGTTGTGGACATGCTAATATTGGTCATGATTTTTGAGTGGTACTTAGCTTGTGGGACCCAAAGTTCTAAACAGTTTACCACTTTTGATACTGTCTTTGCCCCGGTACGTCTGCTTGGACATTACAAAAGAGTCACATTATTATGTTGCATAACCCATCAATCTCTCCATCCCAGATATTTTGCAAAAAAACTTTTTTTCCACCTGCCTGTCCAATTTTTTCTGAAAAAAATCCGAGAAGCAACAAATCAAATTGGTGTGGCTAATGAGGAAATATGCTATCTCTAGAAGAAGGAAATGTTTCATTGTAAATCACTGATAAACATGGTAAGCCTGACACAAATATGCACCACAGAACCAAGAACTTGAACTTGGTGGGAGCAGATGACTTCCTGCAGTGCCCTTTATACAGCCAAATGTTTGGCACAGGACCAGTCAAATTCCATGGTTGTTGGCTTTTCTCTCAGCTGGAACCATTTAGTAGTACCAGGAACCATTTAGTTCTAGCTTAATGTTTAGCTCGCTCTATGTGTAACGCTATATTGTTTATGGTTCCTGGTATTTTAATGGTTTATACCATGCCAAGTTCTTGTGCCTTGTAAGGTAGATTGTAGCCTGCTTTTTGAATGTGATAAATACCTTAATTTTATTGTGCAGCTTATAATATAAGGCCTAGGAAAACAATGTTATGTTTCCTGTTTCCCTACCAACCCTAGATAAACCTGCCTACCCTAGACTTTTTTGGGTTGGACAGTGGAGTCACATACCTTCCAGTTAGAATTTTTATTCAGCCTGCTTCCTATTGAAGTAAAAAAACTGCTTGTCCTATCTAATGAAGGATGAATGTATCTATTAACAACATTAGAGTCTGACATTGAAAGACAAGTGTCCTCATGCATTTAAGTTTACTTTCTTCATCTGTTTTGTAATATGTCTCACTAGAGTTTTGGCCAGCCTAAAAAAATTACAAGAAAAAAAAGAAAATCCCAACCTACCGACCCTAATTTTTTCAAGCTTAACCGTAACACATTTTCTTGATTTCTCCACGCACTTCTGTTGTAAATTTAGCCATTTTAATCTGGAAGATAAGTTTAAGTTAATTCCTTTTGAAATTATTTTTGCTTCAGAAAATTTGAATTGTCCATTTTTTCACAGGTGGTTGAAACTTAATGTTCCATACTAAAGACAGTAAAAGACTTATTTCTTTAGAGTGACACTCTAAAAATAAGTCTAAGGTTATCTTCAACATACTTCAGGGACAAACAATCAAACAATCTCAGGACACAAACAAATGGACCAAAGAGTTACAAATATGTCAACCTTGGACTTTTCCCTTTTAGAATGTTGAGTCTGGATAAGTTAAGTACTAGATACCGTTGAACAAAACTTTAAAAACTGCTTCTGAAATGGTCATGACTAAAAATGATAATTCAAGTTCTGTCATAAATATGTCATATAAAGCTCATAAACAGCTAATAAAAGTCTTATTACACAAATGAACATTGAGTTTAGCACTATACTTACACTGTGTAGCACTATCAAGAACTTAAAATCATCGCGAACGCTTCCTTTTCTCCCCACTACGAAACCATGATAATCTTATGGGACACTCTTGATCTATTGCCAGTATTGGTCTTAATTAGTAAAGACTAGTAGTAAGAACTGTAAATACTGTGCTGTAAATACTGTTTATGACAAACTGAAAAGTTAAAGTAAGGACGTCCTTGGTTGAACTTTAATTTTAAGCCTATTAGACCAAAACTGGCAAAAGATTACAAAATAACGGTATCACATAAAATGATCTCCTTTTCCCCAGGGCATTGAGCCACCCACACCCCACACCACCCCCATAATCAGTTGCCCAGTTTAAAGGTTGTTTTAGAGTTTATGTGTAACATACAGAGTAACGGTACTGTTGAATTAGGTTTGCTGAACTTTCCCTTATATGGGTGAGGGCTGTAACTGCGCACACCATGTGTGGTAAGTGGGACAAACAACTTGAAGAATTTACTACTTTGTTGTGAACAGAAAAGGTCACTGCATAAAGCCAGATGGCTTAGACCAAGGAGGTTATCCTAATATATAACCCCCTTGCCTGAGACTGTAAGCTTCAATGCTAGATTAAAACTTGTATTCTAGCTCCCTGTTTCATAGTAGAAAATCAAATGGAAAGATGCAAAACTTGGAAAACTACAGTAAATGATTACAAAGGATACTGTAAATGCAGAAATGTTCGTGGTGGATTAATGTTCGCGGTTTTCGCGGGTGACCACTTCGCCGGGAACTTAAAACCAGTGCGAACATTTTTCTATTATGGTATTAGACTGCAGTCTATGGTGTTACCGCGAAATTAAAACCACAGCGAAAAGTCATTTTTCCCTCTACCGCGAAATTAAATCCCCACGAACTTTACAGTATCTCATGGCAGTAATTAACTGAGTGGATTTACTAAATTGAAGCTAGCTGGGTTTAAAATACCGACTGGCTACACTCATTTGTGCACCAAAAAATTGGAGTTTTAGTGCACCAGTGTACAGTACCTAGATATTTGTGGAGGGTTATTTTTATAACTTATATATACAAATTTGTGCACTAGCATACTGCACATTTGAGCCTTGATTTCAGTGACATAATACCAACAATAAAACTTATATTTTTGTTAAGTAGAGCTTCAATAGAAGCCAGTTAGTTGCACAACGGATTACCACACACTTTTGGTAATTGCACGGAATCCCCAAATCCCATGGGGTGTGGTGCAGCTGGATAATTGCAGAAAATAATTTGTGCTGGCAAATGAAGTGTGCAAATTATTATTAAACTGCTTCTACTGTATTTGAACTAATAGCAATAAAATTTTACATTCAAGCTCTGAAGACAGTCAGTAAGGTTTGTAATCAGTGTTGTGCACCAATTGTTTTCTGTGCACCTAGATTTTTAAGTTAGGTAGTTAGGTGCACATCAAATTATGCAAAAAGAATTTCGAGCCCTGCTCAGCATATCTTCAGATGGAATGCACCTCTTGTACTGAATCTTTACAATCTGAGGTTCTTCTAAGTTGCTGTTATTGATGTATGGCTTCATTGACAGACTACCAAAACTTTTCCCTGAATGTAAAAACCCGTTGTACCGACCTGAGACGTCCCTTGTACCTGTTGAGCTTCTAGTCTTGCTTGGGCCCCCCTCTCTCTAGCGTACTCTACGGCCTCATCTTGCGTCATACGATTTTCTTTCACCTCCGTCAGCAGCCAGAGCTGCTCTTCGTTAGTGAGCTGACCCGGTAAACCCTGTGACATCTTTCCGGAAGGGTTAAGAGTTCCGCAAATTCGGTCCCAAAAACTTCCTGAAACTATTTTGTTTTTTTACCTCGAGGCTACTTCCGCCATGTTGCTCATTAGTATTCATTCATCATTCATCTCCCGCGGGCGGTACCATTATTTTGGTGGGGGTGAAATTTATGTAAAGGCTAAAATTACCAGTCTCCAAGCAGAGGTTAGGTTCTGGCTACTTTGGACATTTTAGGACAGGCAAACCGTAAGGTGCTTTTATCGGTTTGGCTGGCGGACAAAAAAGGAAAGCAGACAAAATATAATGCCCGTTTAAAGAAAAAATGGACATAAAAATACAAAAAGATGTCCAGAGCAAGACGGCCTAACATCCGCTTGGAGAATACAATAAGCCTTAGGGTAAATACCTGTTCAACTTGATACACCAGTTGATGTCCGTTCCAGTTCATTTGATATGAAAGCTATAAACACAGAGCAAGGATCAAGCTACAAATCGCATTTCATGGTTCATATTTTCCAAAATCTGATTTTGTGGTCAACTGGTTCAATGTTCTGCTTGAATTGGTGGCTGTTAACAGTGTTTGCTGCAAAATTGAGGGTAAAAGTGTACTAGCTTAGTTGTTTCTTTGTTTCTCTTAAAGTTTGTGGTCTTTGCCAAGGTTATGTTTTCAGTAATGTTTATGGACAGCATAACAAAAGCTGTAGATGGATCCTTATTCAATTTCTTTAGTCTAGAGGTCAGGAAAGTTTGATAATGGGCCTCCTGGTAGCTTCCAACAGTACTGCAGCACAGCTTCTAATTCATGGTATCTAGTGTTCTGTACACATAAATGATTTTAGGTAGCAGACAGAGTAAGCATAGGTTTGGGCATATAGCCCTTTTTTTGTGCTATTTCTTGTAGAAAATTTCTTCTAGTTCTACATCATCCCCCAGCACATAGTCTTTTACCTACATGTATATCACCCTGAAAATGGAAATAATTCAATTAAATTCCTCAAGCAAATAAAAAATGTGAGATTTCAGGACTGAGCGGCTGTTTTATTGCAATTGCTATGTAGACATGTACAGGACAGTAGCTCTAACAAAGTGGCAACTATTTATATTGAGATTTCTGACGCAGCCAATTTACTGAAAGGCACAGGGTACCGGGTCCCTCCTGTCGGACATTTCAAACAAAATCTAAACCTCATCAAACAACAGATAACCTTAGACAGAAAAGAAATGGTGTAGGTTTTCTACAACCCTCGTTTCACTGAATTTTACAGTGTTTCTACAGGCCGGGACCAAAATACATTTCCCACAATATTTTCTACATTTTTTACTTCTTCATCTGCCATGAAAAGAGATCTCTCAACTTTTCAAACTGATTTTGCAAGAAAGATGCTATTTTGTACAAACACCAAATACCAACATTTGAAACAATCTTGGTGCTTTTAATTCCACATCTTTCTTACCCCTCAAACAAGAACTCATCTTATGGCGAAAGTAAAATACTCTTAAGGAATACTGTACGGTTGTCAACATCAGCAAATTACATGAGGCAAAATGTGGCCATTCCTCTTCTAATACTAGTATCAAAACTATTTCAAGATCTGAATTCTAGCTTTATCAGCTACCTGAAAGTTGAGTCAAGAAAGACTACCATGTGTCTATGTCATGGAGGAGGGAATTCATCCATTCATTCTTAAAGCTACAAAATTACATTCTGCATGCAAATTATGCACGAATATCTTCTCTCCTATCTTTCCTTCTCTTGCATTGCTTCCCCTATTTTTGCAATCTCTGCCTTTACATTTTGTAGGTCAGTCTCCTTTTCTAGAATTTGTGTCCCCAGTTCGGCTTTTTCGTCAGGGTCTAGCGATCGGTCTAACCGGTCTCGAAGGCGGCTCAATTCCTTGATCATGTTGCTCCTCTTTTGGAATAGCTGCTGTTTCTGTCGCCGTAAGGAGTCCATCTCTGTTTCCGACTCGGAATCCGAATCGGCATTGTCAGGCTTCTTCTCGCCTGGGATCTGCATCGGCGGCTGGCCGAAAGTCTTTTCTGGAATGTCTTCGACGTCAGCATCTCTTGCAAGGCTGGAAAACTTCTTGCCTTTCTTGCTTAGTGACATCTTGATGTCGGCAAGCTCCACGTAGTCCTGAACGCGCTGGTAGAACTGTGACTTCTTCATGATTCCGTCCTGGAAGTCGCAGAATTCCAGTAAGAATTCCTCGTTCTGGGTGACAGTGTTGAGAACGACCACGCTGATGCTGTGCCCCTTCTCCCGTACGTACTCCTGTAGGAACTGCATGGCACGCCTCTTCAGCTGCTGCCTCTTGAAGGCAAAGCTATGCTCTTTGGGTTTGTTGTCCTCCTTTGGCGATTTTGACTTCTCACTGCTTGGACTTCTCCCTCTGTCTCGATTCCTACTGTCGCTCCTCTCTCCAGATCTTCGCTCTTCCGGCCTCCTATCTCTATCGTCGCCCATCCTTCTTCCGACTTCTTTCCCACCTTTGTCGAATTCGGTGATGTACTCGAACACTTCAAATGTTAGGGACCCCCGAGTCTCTTCCCCTCCTAACCTCCTCTGCAGTTCTCTCACTGGCGATTTTGACAGTGACCTCTGACCTAACCTGGGAGAGTCGGACGCCCTCCCTGCAGCAGGAGACATTGACCTTGCATGATCTTCATGTCTCCGGTCTAACAACGGATTCCCTCTTCTAACTTGTGCACGTCGTCTTTCATACTCGTCCCACTCGCGAGCATACTTCGGCCCCTCCGCGGGAAGCCGTTCTCTACCATATGGTCTATCTAGTTCCGAATACCGTGCACCTCTCTCCCTGTAGTACATTTCCCTCTCCCGGTAGTACTGCTCTCTGTAGTACTGGTCTCTGTAGTATGCATCCCATTCGGGGTCCCTTCTGCCATACCGCTCGTGCCCGGGGGCATACCAGGGGTCCTGGTAGTAGGGATCTCGATCTGGTGGGAACCTTCCCTCGTGTCCCCCTCTGTGGCCCTCTCCTGAAGGACCTGGCTTGGCCAGGTCTTCACTGGCTTTACTGCCTAGTTTGTGAACAATCTCTTTGTTCAGAACACACAGCTGCTCAATAAGTTTTGAGGTAAAGCTTTGAACCGCTGCCTCGGTAATTGTGCTAGCAGAGGAGTCTTTTACAGAGTCTCCAGTCTCTTTGCTGTCCTTGTTTCCCTTACTGCCATCTTCACTTGATTTATCTGATTCTTTAGTCTGTTCGTCCTCAGAACTATCTTTTTTGTCATCTTCCTTTTGAGAATCTCCTGCCTTTTCTTTCTCTTCCTCCTGTCCTTCTTTAGTGTCTGATTTGAGGGTTGCATCCTCTTGACCGCCCTGCCCAGTCAGGAGAGCGGGAAGGTTCAGGTGAGGGGTCAATGCCTGGGTGAAAGCCACAATGGCTTGCTGTGTTATACCGAAGGTTCCCTGTGAGTCCGCACCTTGCTCTGACGTGCTCGACACTTGGGCAGACTGCAGCGAGTCTCCGTTGGCATCCTGCGATTTTTCCTTAGAGTCCTGAGACGGCTGCTGGGATTGGTGGCAGCTGTGGAAAAGGTTCTGCATTTCCTCCTGCAGTTTCAAATCGGTAAAGGCTACCGTCAGCTGCTCGGAGAAGTTCGCTGAGGTCTTGCCCTGGTCGTCTTTATCTTCGTTTCCTTCTCCCAACTTCTCACGAGCTCCCTTTAGTGCTTCTAACAGTTTTGTACTGAACCCCTTCACCTTTTCCTTGTCAATGTTGTACAGGGCGGCTACACTATCCTTCTTTGCTACCTCCACAGGTTTAAAGAACGACCCCCTTCTTGAACCCGTGGCCTTGTCCTCTGGCTTTTCAGCCTTCTCTTCTACGACAGGTTCGTTCTTGAGTGGCATATCACCCTCCCTTCTCCTAGGGGGAGGGGGGCGACCTCTACCCCAATAGCCTTCACGGTCGTGTTGTCGCATTCTCTCATAGTGGTCATCGTAGCCGTAGCCTGGCTCCTCAGGCCTCATAGGAGCCATTCTCCTAAAACCGCCAGGCACCTCACTAGGTATGGGTGGAGTCCTTCTGTAGTCATCTTCGTGGGTAGGCCTTCTCCGGTAGTCTACATCCACGAGAGAGGCGGCACCCTGTTTGGAGGCGGCGCCCTGTTTGGCGGCCACAGCCTGTTTAGCCTCCTCTAGGGCACGTTTCTTCTCCACCTGCAGCCGGATGTACTGCATCACTTCCGTGTCCTGAAGGATCTTCTCGATGCTCTCGTCTGTGATTGGCTGTTTCAGGTTCATCAGGAGTTCGATGGCGGCCTCGCGCTCTTCCACGCTGGCCTGCACGGGTGGCTGGGGCTCTTGGGTGGGCTTTGCAGCATCCTAAAGATGGAAAATGTCACGATTAATTTGTCTCTTCTTACATGTTTTTGCCTACATGGGCTAAAGTGAGTACCTCACCAAAGCTGTGGCACGTTAGTGACCTCGCTGCGGCACAGTGATCTGACAGAACATTCAATGAATTTCTTTGATAAAAAAACAAATCTTTTTACGCACTGTGCGTTTTGTTGTCTTTATAGTCATGCTTGTACATTTTGCATGATGTTACAATTGCATGTATGAAGTCAAGAGTTATAAAAATCCAATTTAGGATGCAATAACATCGTCAACGTGCCGCAGTGCAGTGAGATACAGTAATGCAGGAATTGTCACAAATACATGAAAGATTTAAAGTAAAATATCTTTACTTGTAGTGTTGCCAGTGAACAATTGCACAATAGAGACAAAACAAATAAAGGTTTGCCACCACGAAATCTATGATGTAGAAATAGAACCACATTCTGAATACTAAATAGAATCAGAAAAATGACTACAAACACTAGCGGTTTATAACAAGGCTGCTGCCAGGATTTTAGCCAGGAAGCGTCATTTGGAAACACTTTTCTTAAAATACCAAAAAATGGGACACACTAGACGCCCTTACACTGGGGAACAGATCCTCTGACAAACATGACATTCTGATTGACAAGGAATGCCACTAAGTCATTTGTGGTCACTGTCTTCTACTGTGACCTCTTTGACAGTAATTTTGTCCCTCAGGCGGATGCCCCCAGACCCCCTACAATAATTGCCAATATCACTTACCACGACTCATTAAGAAATTTGGACCCCCTATATATAATAAATTCCTAGCTAAAAGCCTGGCTGTTGTACTTCCATACCTTCTCAGCTGCAGCTGCCGTGGATGCGATGTAGATCTGTTGGATTTGTTTGACCAGTGCTTCGTTCTGCAACACATTTTGGATAGCCTCCTCTGTGGGAGTGGGCATGCCCATCTGTACCAGTGACTGGATCACCAGCTCTCGTGTGTCCGGCAGGTTGGGCTCGTCCTGTTTGTCTCCTCCTGCAGAAAAGGAACCCAACAAACTTAGCAAGAAGAGTCGAGGTCACCCGCTGTGCTTAGCTAAAACACGTGAGCCATAGTGCAGCCCCATTGCACCAGTAGCTAATGAACAAAGTGTCGTCTTCATTCTCAGTTCCATTGCTTTACCTTCGCCTTACAGAAAATTAGAAGGCTTTAGCTGGGGCAGGAGATTTTCAATTATCTTCTTACTGGTTTTACTTTGAGATCATCATCTCTTTGTCAAAATATAGTATACTATAATATACAATATAGTGCACAGCGCATTGAATTTCTCAGGGAGCTGATTTTGCAATATAGAGAAAATGGAGTGTTTTTAGTTTGCGGTTGAAAACAGGTGGTAAGAGGGCACAAGACAGAACGAGCATTTTGGGCGGTAGTTTTACGTCGTGATCAAAAGGTAATTTGGTTCGTATCACTATGGTTCAACATTTCAAAACGGATATGCCAACATTAGCATCATAAAAATAGATGCTTCATTCGGTTTTCTGCCCCTTCCTACAGAGCAATATTTTTCTGTCAATTCTAAATTAGCTGTTACTTGTCACTCACAACAAAGGAGAAATTTACCAGGCTTCTTCTTGATCCCCTTGGCGATGAGTTGCTGCTCTAAGACGGTCACCTCGTTGTCAAAGTCGTTCCACATCTGGTCCATGCTGTCGTCTGATGGTCCAGGCTGGCCAACTGTCTCCGGTACCGCAGGTCCAGTTTTGGGTGGTCCGGGTTGGAAGGGCACAGGTCTCGCGCCCTGGTCCGATCCACCGAACCTTCCAGCTAACTTGGCAGGTGGAGGACCAAGGGGGGTCTGCAAGGTACAGACACACGGTATTACAATGTGCATCTTTAAAGCTATAAAGTTAAACTTCAGGGAATTAAAACATATCATTTTTCCTCAGTTTCTTCTTCTTCCCTTCCAAACAAAAAAGGTCAATGACCTGGTCCAGACTGGCATCACCATGCTTTCTGGATGTGTAGCAGACACCCTATGGTGTTTTGATTACATTATGTAGCAAGTGGTAGGACAATCTCCAAGCTAGAGGGGATGGTCACCATATGTATGAACTTTATATTTTCAACTTAGCTTTGCCGATAGGTAGACAACTTCAAACATAAATCAAAAAGAAACAAGCATTACCTCATTGGCGGAAACAGTCGAGTCGTCTTGCTGACTCTTCCTCTTTAGGATGCCCTTTTTCACTGGCTTCTCCTGGCCTGGCCTGTTCCCACCCTGGTTCCTCTGCCAGGGAGGACCATCAGCATCGGTCCAACCATCGTCCAGCTCCATGTCGTCATGGAAACCACCTGGTCCTGCCCTGTCAGTGGGCCGTCCTCTGTTTTGCCAGTTGTTACCGGGTGCCGCGTTCTGACCACCTTGTGGTCCACCCATCTGGTTGTTACCAGGCATGCCCATCTGGTTTCTGGGTGGTCCACCCATCTGGTTGTTCATTTGTCCACCCATCTGGTTGTTCATTGGTCCACCCATCCTGTTGTTCATTGGTCCACCCATCTGGTTGCCAAGTGGTCCTCTCATCTGGTTGTTCATTGGTCCACCCATCTGGTTGCCGGGTGGTCCTCTCATCTGGTTGTTCATTGGTCCACCCATCCGGTTGCCAGGTGGTCCTCTCATCTGGTTTCCAGGTGGTCCACCCATCTGGTTTCCAGGTCCACCCATCCGGTTGCTAGGTCCACCCATCTGGTTGCCACCCATCTGGTTGCCAGGTCCACCCATCTGGTTGCCAGGTGGTCCACCCATCTGGTTGCCACCCATCTGGTTGCCACCCATCTGGTTACCAGGCAGTCCACCCATCTGGTTGCCAGGCGGTCCACCCATCTGGTTGCCAGGTGTTCCACCCATCTGGTTGCCAGGTGGCCCACCCATTTCGTTGCCAGGTGTCACCTGGTTCTCCGACTGTCCAGCCATGGCTTCCTTGTTTTCCTGTGACATGTCCGTCTGCCAGTCAGCATTGGCGCTGTTGTCCTGCCAACCAGTCCCTGCCCAGCTTTGACTGGCCATGTCCATATTAGGCATGTATCCCTGTGAATACGCCATGGCCTGGCTGTACCACTGTGCAGCGGCTGCCCAGTCGTACCCTCCTGACATGGATGGGGGCGGGTACTGCTGCATGTAGGCCTGGGAGTACATGCCTGTACCAGGGTCGTAATACTGCTGGTACATGGACGTAGCTTCAGTGGATACCGGGGGTGGTAGGGGCGGCGGCTGAGGGGCTGTATCGGATGGAGGAGGAGGGGGTTGGGGTGCATCATCGGGAGGTGGGGGTGGTGGTGGTGGTTTGGTGATGTCGAATGGTGGAGCGGGGGGAGGGGCGGGTGGCTGTGGCGTGGACGTAGCAGGAGTATCGCTTGTCCAGCTGGGATAAGGCGTCTGTTGAGGTGGAGTGCTGGTCGGTGGCGGGGGTGGGGCGGCACTGCTCGCTGGAGGCAATGGCGGAGGGCGCACACGCAAGTCCTGGTCACAAGGCGGCAGTGGTGGGAAGTCTACTTCGGGCGCAGATTGTACCGCTGGCGGGGCAGGCTTTACGCGGTCATCCTGGTCTGTCGGGGGAAGTGGCGGGAGCTCGACCTCCGGCGCTGCGTTCACCTTAGGTAGAGGAGGGGGCGGGGCATCGGTGGTGGGCACCGGTTTCACCTCCGGGGGACCGTCGATGTTGGATGTTACCGGTTTGACTTTGGGCACAATACTAGGCTTCACAAGTATGGTTTCAACCTTTGGTGCAGTGTCAGTCTTGCTCAATGCGGTACTTTTTACAGACGACGAGGCAGTGCTAGAGGGAGCTACAATCTTCTCTTTTTCTGATGGGGGCTGGTTTGGCACAGGTTGGGTCACGGGAGACTGAACTTTAGACACTTTCTCCTTCTTAGGTTGGCTTGGAAATATCTCTTCTTGGTCAGCCATTGGCTGTGCAGGCTGCTTGAGTATTGAACGGGGAGGCTTGGTTGGTGCGGCCGAGGGTTGGGATACCTGTGGCACATGTACAGTTTTTGAGACGGCCTCTACCAATAGTGATTGCTGTTCTACTAGCGCATCTTTGCTGACTGGCGGAGCACTTAGATGGCCTGATTTTGACGGGGTTTCCACTTTGTACAGTGATGGTTGTTGTAGGGGCATGTCTTTGTCGCTTGGGGCAAGGGGTGAGTGAACTACTTTTGGGGGTTTTGCTTCCTTTTCGAGCAAAGCCTGCTGAGTGGGAGGGGGTAACTTAGAATGAGCAATGTCAGGAGCAACGTTTCCCTCTGTAAATATCCGTTCTCTCATTTGTGGCTGTACAACTCTCTGCTCAAGTTCCAAAGTCTGTGAAGATTGTAATTGTGAATACTGTTCGACTTGTGTTACAGAAGAGTCTTTCTCTTGACCGATCCCAGGTGGCAACACTTGTGGGAGAAGCCCGGGTACCGACTTGATGGCCTCTAGAGCCTTGAGAATCGAGTCCTGCAACGATGTGTCCTCAATGAGTGTCTTTGGTAGATCACTGGAGTTCCCTGGAGTGTGCAAGAGTGGTTCCTGCTGCAGTGGTGGATTCAGATCAGCAGGGGGCACTGCTGGGGCAGCTCTACTCCCAGTGTTGAGTGCTTGCAGTACAGCTTGCTGCAGTGAGTCCTTTTCGTCACCAGGTGGCACTGCTGGTGCAGCATGGTGCACCTGAGGCTGTGCGTCCTGCTGCACTTGTAACAGTTCACCACTAGGAGGCGCTCCTGGAGGAGCAAACTTTGCAACATCCAGAACATGCTGGATAGACTGCTGCAATGATGAATCCTGGCCGCTAGGTGTCCCCGTTGATTTGAGCAGGCCCAACACACTACTCATGTCGGGAGGAGGAGCCTGCTGCGGTTCAAACGTTGGAGCGCTAGGTGGCGCTTTGGGAGGTGCTTTGAGTGCGTCGAGTGCTTGCTGCACCTGGCGCTTCAGGCTATCAGCCGGGTCCTCTTCACCTGCGTTACCTCGGTACCCCTGCTGTGATGCAGCTTCCCAGGTAGGGGGTGCCGCTCCGTACTGCCCCTCCTGACCACCATACTCCATTCTTGGTTTTTCCCTAACCATCTCCTCTGTAGATAGAAATATATGGGTTAGTATCTTATGATGACAGGCGGTAACAAGGACTAAGTAGATATATAATGACGACAAAAAATATCTTGTAGACTACCTTTTTAAGAACTTAACCAGGGCTGTCTCCAGCATTTATTTTTCCATTGCACTCATTGTTTGCGAGCCCATGTTGCTGACCATTTTTAAACCAATCATTTTAAGGTTACGAAAATACACTTTTATTGATTTCATGTCATGAAGTTCAGATTTTTTTAAAGGACGGAGTGAAATGTTTTTTCCATCCCAACCAGCAAATTTCTATCCCAGGACAGAAGGATGGGTCCTGGTGACAGCCACAAACTAGTCTATCCTCTCATAAGTGTTGACATGGGTTTGAGTTTCATGAATAGCTGGTCTTCCTAACGACAAAATACACTGAAAGAAAACTTTTAATTTTCATAAATGTATTTCAACAGGTTTAAAGGGTCTACAAGTAAATACAAATGGTTAAAGCAATTTTCAAGGCAGATCTTGTTTGGAAGGGTTGCAGGGGCAAGAAAAAAACACATTCCACAACATTTTGGTTCTCCTCCAAACAGGGTTGTAATCAGCACCTGCCTTCTGACCTTTGACAGAATTTTGCAGCCGGCGGATGGAAAAAAACTGTGCCCATTCCGTCCTCTGTGACAGACAACAACCAGTATGTAAAGATAGAATAAAACTGTAAATTTTCACCAAAACTAATGCTGTCTACCAGCAATGTCTACACCTCAAAATGCAGGAAATAGGGTGCCAGACTGACTCAGAGGGATTTTAACATTTTCCGGGGGAACATGCCCCCCGACCCCTAGGAACGTCAGAAGCGCTTAATAGGATCAAAAATCGAGGGGACGGAAAATGATTTCAGGCTGGCTACAACCCTGCTTCTAAACATCAAACTCACCTTTCCTACTGCCCAGGAGCACGTCTGTGAGCTGTCTGCAGTCGAAGCAGGAGTCGTTCCCAGGGTGGACGTGGGCCTGCATCACCGTGTTCCCAACCTTCAGCTCATCTCCATGGCTGATGGGGAACGGGCCACTAACCTTCTTAGGCTGGAGGGGACCAGAAAAACATTGTTGATGTTAATTTGTTTGTTAGTATAGCATACATGTCACTTTTCACTAAAAGGACTTCAGCCTTAACCTTGCAAACCTTGGACTTATTAATGACTTACCATGGACCGTAGTCCTCTTTTCATCCACAGTAAATCTTTCGAACTTGGTAAGTCCAATGGTCTGAACATGGACTTACTAAGGGAGGACTGAAGATGGACTTACTGCCTAAATGGGTGTAAAGACCTTACTTTGGATAATAGTCCACCAAAACTAACACCAACAGTTCTCAACATGGCAAAACAGGGTGACCTTACTCCAGGAGTAACTTCCCCCCTCGGACACAAGTAAGTCCACCTTCGGTCTACATTCATCCTCTTTAAGGCCCAAGGTTTACGTGGGTTAAATAAGACTAAGGCATCAGAACTCTAAGTCTGTGCATAAAAGACCCAGTGTGCTTAGCTGACACACTAGCCATAGCGAAGCGACAATGTCACTACCAGCAATCAAAAAATTATTTCACTTTGTCTCAAGAATTATTCTTATTCTTTAAAAAAAGACTTGATAATGAAGAGAAGTGAAACTCACCTGAGCCAACCTGGTGCCATTGAGGAAGGTTCCGTTCATACTGCCCACATCTCTTACCATGAACTGGTGCGTCTTCTCATTATACTGGATCTCAGAGTGGACCTGTCATACAGCAATAAAAAAGGTAAAGGTAGTCTTAGGCCCAATCTAGACTCAGTTTTTACCGATATCTGTGGAAATGTCGGGAGGGATCTGGAACATTGGGGGAGGGACACCCATGGCGCTTGCAGTTATAAACAGCTATATAGTCTAATGAGCCCGCGTTATATGCTAATGAGCCCTCACGAAGTCGGGACGCATCTACAAGTGCGTGGAAGTTATCAGGGACCCCTGTTAAGCTATCGGGGATCCCTGCTAAGCTATCGGGGACCCCTGCTAAGCTGTCGGAGACCCCTGCAAAGCTAACAGGCGAATACTCCGGACCTTACAGGAGAAATTTTGCCGATATTGCAGTTCCATCTAGACGCTGAAAAAAAGCTGTCGGTGAGAGGTTGTTGGCTCGCAGATATCGGGGAAACTGTGTCTAGATCGTGCCTTATGTCCAAACAACAGCCTGAGGAGTTTAATGGCACGTTTTATACAATGAATCCCTTCCTTTGATTAGTTACTAATGTTCTGAGTAAAAGGCATTGATTTTAGACTGAAATTATGTGTATGTGGCTCTGTGATAGCAAAACTTGTATTATCATTTCTCGGGACTTAATTTTCAAATGGAAAAAAAAGGACAGGCGACTCCGAGAAGCAACAATAAAATTGGTGTGGCCTTACTGAAGAATGAAATTGTGGCAAGAAAACTGTAATCATCAATCCCAACAAGACAATCTATCCAGGGATTCTGGAGTTATGCTGGTCAACTACACACATACACATAAATGACAAAATATTAAATGCTACCAAAAACATAACCTTCTAGCAAAGGTAAGAATTTAGTCTATCATCTATATCATAATTGTAGATTATCTTGCATGATTATCTTATCATGGGTATCCTGCAAGCTATTCTAGATTACCTTGCATGGGGAAGGCCATGCAAGATAAGGCCTTGTGGGCAGCCATAGCGGTTTGGGTGGCAGAGACACCCGACATAAGTCAAGTCATGACCTACCTTGCTGACGGCAACCTCCTGGATGGTGATTGGTTGGTTGAGCCGTCCGATGTTGGCGTTGGATCTGCCCGTAGTGAAGAGGGTTCCGGAGCGGACGGCCGTGGACTGGAGCACCACCAGTCTCAACTTCTCTGGTGGGGCCGCGACCACTGGCGACACCCAACAAACCAGGAATGTCTTATTGACTTTGCCAAGGTTATGGTTCTGGTTAGGGGTGGGTACTGGTTCAGAAAATTTAGGACCAGGTATTGTCCAAGTCCAGAGGACCAGGTCCAGGTCTGGATATGAACCTAATTGTTTGTGAGATACTCAAAACAATGGTTCATTTTGCTACAAAATAATCTATTTGGTGGAGTATCCTATCTTCATGTAAACAATGCTAACTGCCCATTGCTTCACTTTTTGGTTAGATTAATTATATTTCAGCCATACCATAGGTATGGTGAAATATATTGTATTCGTAATGTTTCTTTCTTCTTTCTTTCTTTCTTTCTCCTGTCAAATCTTCAAATCGAATCAACTCCGTCGTTCCTGGACCGAATGACTTGAAATTTGGCACAAGGGTAGAGTGGGCCAATACCCTTAGGTGTTTTTTCATTTTATTCATATCTGCTTCTAAAATGATTTTATTGAGGTTTTATTGCAATTTTTGGACCACAACTTTATATTTAGGCCCCCTGTACCATGGTATTACATCCAAATGACCTGAAATTTAGCACAGAGGTGCCCTAGGTACTTATTCAAAGGATCCATGCATAATATTTGGTATAAATCACTTCAAAATGGCTCATTATGGAGGTTTTTGTGGGAGAATTTTGGATTTGTGAGGTGGAAGTGCCGAGGTCAACGACCTCTAGGTCATTCTGGAAGCCACAGGTGTTTCTGGTAGATCCAATCATCTACATACCTACCTAGTCCATGTTCCTCCAGGTGGTTGGGGGGACAAGGTAAATCTAATTAATTATTAGCCAATGAGCAAGGTTATTTTGCTGGAAGAGTCCATTGTTGGTCAGGGGGTGTTTTTTAAAATTTACTTTAAGACTTTGGTGATAATGCCAATGCTTTTTTTAGCGGAAGTGTTTTTGCACTGATCCACTTGACATATGGCTACTGCTGGGACAGTCCATTTTTGCACATAGGGGGGATTTTTAAAAACTTCATTTTTGGACATGGGTGATGATTCCGAACTCCATTTGTTGAATGGAACTTGACCCCACCTGAAGACTGTACCTGAGGATTCGGCAGCCAATCAGCAAGCCTGATGTAATATGGATGAGTCCATTCATGCACAGGGGACTATTAAAAAAATTCAGTTTTGGACTGGGTTGCTTATTATAGAAAAGGCCATGTATTTCTGGACTTTGGTGATTACTAGTATGTCAAAGTCCTATTTTAGCAGATGTATTTTTGGATCGCTCCACTTTGCACAGGGGTATAACAGGTAGAGTCCATTCTTGCAAAGGGGGGGGATTTCTTTCAGTTTTGGACGGCTGATGATTCAAAATTCCATTTCTTAGCGGAAGTGTTTTTGGACTGGTCTATCTTACTACATTGGGTGCACTTGAGTCCATTCTTGCAGGGAAGGGGGTTGTACGATTCATTTTTGCCCATACGTGTAATTAGTAGCTTAGGATGCTTAGGCCCCGTTCATGATACAAAAAATGAAACGGTTCTATCGGTTAGGCCTGGAAATCCGACAGCAAACGACAGGAAACGGTTTGCATTTTGCGTTCACGATGCAAACTTGCAAACCGTTTCAGTTCCTTGAAAAGGCAAGGTAACGCGACCTCTGACCCCTGAGGTTGTTGTGATCTTGCCCAAACTTGTAGTTCTGTGTCAGATTATTGGTCTTTGATCGAAATTGAACCAATGTCTTACTGAATTCGAAGCTGGGTTCTGTTATGACCTTGGAAATGCCTCTGAAAACATTGTGGTCCCGATATATGCCATGCTATGACATTTCCACTGGATCTCCTGACACATTCCCCTTACGATATCAGGAATGCTAGCTCCTCAGTCGACCAAGAGGCGGCCCGATTATAGAAACGAATCGTACGATTGAAAACGCGGCCGAAACACCCGAATGACAGGTTAGAAATTGTACTTTTGCACCGTGGCGCCACTAAATATGAACGCACATGCCCGGATGTAAAACGGATCGCGCCGCTTTTGCGTTCATGATACAAATTCGCAATTCCGGATAAGGAAGAAACCGTTTCAATACTACCTCGCGAGGAGGTTCCGAACAAACCGTTTCCTATCGCTTCAGATCCGTTTCGGACCGTCCATGATGACAAAACTTATCCGTTTCAGCTGGCCTAACCGATAGTAACCGATAGAACCGTTTCATTTTTTGTATCATGAACGGGGCCTTAGTCATCTTAAGCAGAAGAGTTCCATTTTTGCACATGGGTGATTTTGGAATAGTCCATTGTTGCTTGGGGAAGGAGATGGCTGAAATATGCTGTATTTGCTCTCAAGCAAATGTCGGCCTTTCTAGTTTGGTGGCCTATTCATTTTATCATCCACAGGACTACAAAAAAAACATACTGTTTAGCAACTATTTTGAGTCAAGTAAAAACACAGATTATCTCTACCTTTTCTTTTCCTTTTACTCTGCCTGCCTTCCTCCTCTTCTTCATCTGATGACCCGTAGGCATCGATCAGGCTGGAGATTGCACTGGAATCCTTCTGAGGCTGCAGTCAGGGTGGAAAATAGGAGAGTTATAGTAATTTTTGTGCTAGAAACACCATTTACGCAATTACGGGCTCAAAATACTTTTTTCTGCATACCTGCACTGGTGCAGGTGGCATTGAAAATTACCTGCACCAGACATATTTTACCTGCACCACTCTGAATTTAGGAAGTATAGATCATACTTAAGTTGTTCAGGAACCATTTCTTTTTTTTTTCTTTTATACTTTATAGGTGGTAACATTCAATGCAGCTAATAACAATCCACATACACCTACATCATAGGACATTTATGTATAAAACCCAGTACATGGACCTGTGCAGGTTAGGTGCAGGTAGACACCATTTTACCTGCACTAACCTGCATATGCAGGTGGTATTTCGAGCCCTGAACTTGGTGCAGGTAAATTGGACCTGTGCAGGTATTTCTCATGTCTAATAGAATAAAAGAAAAAGGTTGTCCCATACTCGCCATAGCCTTTTTGTGGGAGTGTAAAGGTAGTGTGTTGTTATTCACTGTGTCTAGGGTACAGTATTGAGATGGTAAACCCCAACCCTCTCCTTCAATCATCTTAACAGAAGGTACATGTATGCATGCCTTGAACGTTGAGTTAGACTGCAAGTATCTTTGTCAAATAATTTACCAACATCGCACGTGGCAATATCAATCATTTACAGCAGATTTGACTTTGGTAGGGTCAGTTAAATTTTGAGATGATCAAGACAATGTTACTTGGTGAGAAAGATCAGTGGGTACTGAAATCATGTGTAACTTATTGCTCGTGGTCAATTGATCAGCATTTTCTCTATAGTGGCCACATTTCTCCAGTCCCTTGAGTGGCCGCTATGGACAGGTTTGACTACATACATCCTTTACAAGTAAGAACTCACTACTTCTGGCATCTTCCAAGTAGCCTTCTTGGTTTTCTTGTTGAAGAAGTATGGACGTTGCTTCTGTTTACTCCACAGCTTCCGCCAGCCTAATTTCATCAACTCTTTGGGCACATCTGACCAACCGGCTGGCTTGGAGAAGTTACCTGTGTGGTACAAGGAATATGATTGGCTTGGAAAACTTACCTGTGTGGTACAGGGAATATGATTGGCTTGGAGAAGTTACCTGTGTGGTACAGGGAATACGATTGGCTTGGAGAAGTTACCTGTATGGTACAGGGAACATGATTGGCTTGGAGAAGTTACCTGTATGGTACAGGGAACATGATTGGCTGGAGTAGTTACCTGTATGGTACAGGGAGCGTGATTGGTTCCTGGGAGCTACTTGATGAATGTCAACTCAACTGACATCATTTTCAACAATGAAGGATGAAATACACAACATAACACAAGGACAACTTGGGAAAAGACAAAAATTGGAAGAGAGGGGCAGAATCTAAAAAAAATATTAAATTTCACTAGAAACATAACATTTGCAAGCAAAGGCATCATGTCTACCTTCACATGGTCAAGCCTTACAAATTACTGCTGTTTCTTCTTACATTTACAGATTCATAATAATCATATACAGTACTAAGTATATGGTGTTCAGCCCCTCCAGCTTTGTCCTCACACTTGCTACATAATGCAATCTAATCTTAGGCCACACCAATTTAATTTCTTGGTTCACGGATTTTTTCATAAAAAATATTGAGCGAAAGGGCGAAATAAAATAAAAATAAAAATTGGAAAATGATTGGGGTAAAGGTAAGGGCTAATCCAAAACATAAAGGAGAAAAAGTTTTCAGCTTGAAAAAAGTACAAAAACACTATCACTGTACAGTAACAGCACCTGTTCGTTGAAAATAACAAAAGTAGTATCAGTTTTTATGTTTGTCCCTTTCTTCATGAATGAAAAATATAACTGCAATAATAATATCCACATTTTAATGAGCTTATGATATAAAGGCCAATTTGCTACACCAGAAAGTTGGTGAATGGTTTCGTTAATGGTAAAAATTTGCTGAGTGGTAGTTTTTATTTCTATTTTTTTTCCCAAAAAATAGGAGCGAGCGAATCCGTGAACCAAGAAATTAAATTGGCGTGGCCTTAAGTTCTTTAAACACCACAGGGTGTATACTATTTTACCAGGCAGTAACACCGGTGACGACCATCTGGTTCAGAAGGAAAGAAGAAACAGAGCAAGAACAATATGTTTCCCTTCTTTGTTCGAAGGTAAACATATATAAAAATGCTTCTTTTGCAAAGCTATCCTCTCAAGTCTTCTTCCTTTTGGGGTATCCTTAGACACTTCTGTTTTGTTGGCATTGCAAACCTTGATTATTTGACCCTCTAGTATAAGCATATAAGCATTTTACTGTACTTAAACAAAGCAAACAATGAGATAATGATATGAGAAATGACAGCAAAAACAACAAGTCAAGATGTCCTTACCTGAGCCAGTTTCAGTGGTCCCCCCTTGTCTTGCTGCGACCTGAACTGGTGGAGGGGGTGGTTGTGATGGCCTGGGGGGAGGTCCTGCCGGGAGGGGAGGGGGGGACCCCCCTGGGTCTGATGGCATCATGGGACCTGGAGAGTCTGGGGAAGAGACAAGAAGTACACTGTTGGTGTTGTTTATCATGTATATTAACACAAATACACAGATACTAATTAAAAGGCAACAGTTACACTTATTCAATTACATGGATGACATCTTCTGAAAATCCCGAAACTGATCGCTGTGAGCGTGTGAATAAAAAAAAGGTGAAAAAAAGAAAAGTTGCCTTCATCATGAAATCTAAGTGGTTGAAAACTTTCTTTTTAGAAATGGATTAATATTGTGCAGATGTCATCCATAATATGATGAAATCAACATGGACTGACACTTAGTTAACTAAGGCCCTGAAAATTTCAACAGTAAACTTTTGACGACACGTACTACATAACAGTGGTGTTTAAGCGCTGCCAAACTGACCACGCCAACGGCTCTAGAGCTTTTGGTGTTGTGGTTTGCACGTTGAATTTGTAATCTGCCGCCCCGAGGTTCGATCCCCGGTGTCGGCATGTTTGTTTATTTCTGTTCTTACTCGCCCCTCTGAATTCTTACAGTACTTAGCATTTCACATTGAAATGTGCATTTTTTGGCTGGTGAGCATAACAATAACACAGATAAAACGGTAGTACTAGGGGTGTTGGACAAAAAATTAAAATTGTTGTATGCCAGTCACAATTAAGTTATTCAGAAAGAGCTCACTGAAAGAAACAAAATGGTATTTGTTTGAAGTGAATTGGATGTTGTATAGCTGAGATATTGGCAATTTAAGTTTCAATTTCGAGCCTCCGATTTTACGGATTTCTTAGATATGCCATTTCTATTGTTTTTTCATACTGTTATATATCGACAACAGAACATCACAAAGCCAGCAATTCACCTTTAAAAGACTTTAATGTGGTGATATTAACTCTTGTACAAAAAACAGTCACCTCGTATCATTATTTACCGAGCTACGTAATCCTGAACTATAGCAAATATTGACATTTCAGAGGCAGTGCGCCAAACAAGCTAGTCGCGAAAACGTCTAAGTCCCCTCATTAAATATGCGAACTCAATGTATTTCTAACATGCTTTGATCAATTTCAGCAAAGCTTGCATTCTGGGGGTTTTGGGACCTGCTGAATCCAAATATGATATCAAAATTGACACATTTCAACAAGAAGTATGGTTTTATGACCTTAAACGAGATTTCGGGCGCGATAATTTCTAAGTCCCCTCATTAAATATGCGTAATTACAATATTTCATTACTACTTTGATCAAACTCTACAAACTTTACTCCTAGGGGGTTTTGGCACCTGCTGAATCCAAATATGCTATCAGAATTGATGTATTTTATCATTAAATATGAGTTTTCTGACATCATGTGATTTTTTTACTGCGTATGACCATATAATGAATTATGCAAGTACTAGTATCACCTTTGACAGCCAGAACAGATTTCCCTACCCTGGGCTTAGTTTTAGACAAGCTGAATTCTTAGTAAGAATCTATCTGCTCATCATTTTACCAGCAAGTTAATCACAGATACATTGTCTATAGCCAACAGTGCAGTAAATATTCTAACATGTTCTCACTCAATTTTTTTTCTTTTTCAGGTTGGTACAGCAGTCACAGTGGACTGCTTCACAGTGATATCCTCATCTTCCCTTTCTTCTTCGTCTTCCTCCTCCTCACTATCATTCTCACTAAATCCAATTCACTCCAATCTAACTCAGAGTCCGTATCAGTGAAACAGTCCTCTTCATCACTCTCCGTGTTCCCCTCAGGTGTTTCTGTAACACTTCCGAATACTTCATCTTCACTGTTTGCACTTTGCTGGTTTGATGGCAAACTGGGCATTGAGCCTTGACACATCTTCTTCCTCAAAGGTCTGATGGTCAGCATCATGTGATGTGGACTGCACTGGATGGTTCATGGAGGCTTGGTCCTGGCTTGTTTCAGTAGAATTGGAGCAGTGAGGAGAACATCAAGTGTGATGCCTGCCTCTTCACACGCCTCCCCAATTGGTTTTGTGTTTCCTATAAAGTTGAACAAGAAAAGGCAACTTAGATTTCTGAGCAACATTCACAACCCAACCAGGATAGTGTAACTTAGAATATTTAACCAACAATAAAAGAATTTAGCATTACATAAAAATATACTTACAATTTCATACTGATATACATAAAACAATATATGCACAGCTATATACACCGTAATACACACATTTATTATCATGATATAGATATTGATATGAAAAAAGAAATGTCACAAGGAATGGAGTCAACCAAGAAAGCTAAGACAAATTCCAAATCTAAACATAAAGGAAAAAATTGTCGTAGCTCGATGCATGCATGCCAAACAAAACATACAACTTGTGACACACCCCTCCCCCTTCCAATTGGAAGCCACGGATTTTTATCTTGGCTTACGATATCAAAAAGTGACAAGAAGATGAAAAAGTGGCATAACATTACTAAAGGGACCTTCAGAATAATTTATCGCCCGTATTCTCCCGCAAAAATCAACGTAAACACAGTGTCTGAGCTAGAAAACGATCTTCTGAGACCAAGCTATGCTGTAGTATATGTACACGTATTTGAGTACAGTATTTACCAATATTCATACGGCAAAATCTACAACAAAATAGCCGTTAACTATCTAAATATTCCATAAAAATGTTGAAGAAATATATTACCTGGATTTTGGGAGGTATCAGCGGTCGCAGTGACGTCGGATGCCGCGGGAATCGCACCCGGAAGGTAGCGTGCGTCATCGTCGCCGCCGGCGTCCGCCATCTTGGATTTCTTTCTCCAAACTCGCCGAGGTATGGTAAATGTAGCCCCATGTTTCTAGCACCATTTGTGGTCAGAAATATGCGAATCTAGTACCAAAATGACGGCAAACTTCTGAATTTTTAGAAAATCGATGCCCTTGAAAATTTTTAGGGAGGTAACTTCGAGAGATATTTCACTTTTAAAGTTTAAATTGCGGATATTTTTTGACTCGGAGGTCGTAGCTTCGATGGGCAGTAGTCATTTTGAAGCTCGTATTGTTGGCTACAAATTGGTGGCTAGCTTTTTTGGCTGTTGTGTACACGTCATCGGGAAATGAGCTCCAAGTGATGACGGATCGCCGGGCAGGTCGGCGCGGGCGCGGGGTGCGCGGGGCCCCGCGGACGAAACTCGCGTCGCCCGATGGGCCATTTCTCGCTTACTATTCAAGGTATTTTAATAAAAATTGCACAAATGGTAAGAGAAAGACTTTATTCAACTACTGATACTAAATTTTAAACACATTTACTTTGATAAATATCTGTTTGAAGGCGGTGAAGTTGACCCATTTTCAGTGTTTTTCGACCTCGTAAAGGGTTTCAACCGGCGTGCGCCACCCCTAGTAGTACTGAAAGACGGAATACCAAGTAATACCACGTAATACCGGGTTAAACATCAAGGAACTCAAATATTATGTGTACATATGTGTTCCCCACATATGTAAACCAAATAATTTGTAGTTTATGGGCTTAAAAATAATATTTTTGCCAAAGAATTCCGGTGGCAAACTGCCGCTGCCCCGCGCGGCATGATATTTGATAGCGCTGGCAGGCCGGGTCACATCAACAACACGGCGAGCCGCGACACGTGAATGTTTGTCAAATTGGCAACATCGTGCCCTAGTTTATCTTTGCAGTGTTTCAAACAGTTGTATTTTAGTCATTTCGTCACGTCCGGGCCCATTAGTTGCTTTTGATTCTCATTTCTATCAGGTCGGTCTCAGGGTAGTGACATGCTTGTGCCGCAAAATCTCCAGCGGTTTAACGTTACAAGTTACAACATGCAACACGACGACAACGCTGGTACAATTATGTTGTTGAATGTTCCAACTACGTGTATAAGGTTGTTGTTTTTTTTCAAGAATAAAACATAAGTGTTTGAAACACTAGTCAATCAATGCCGACTCATCGGCAGTTGGACATTTAATACCGGAAGAAGAAGAACCGTGTTGTTGATTGACCCGGCCCGCCAGCGCTATCATGCCGCGCGGGGCAGCGGTGCACGGCGTTTTGTTAGCGGAATTCTTAGGCAAAAATATAATTCTAAAGCCTATAAACCACAAAATGTTTGGTTTATATGTGTGGGAACACATATGCACACAAAATATTTGAGTTCCGTGATGTTTAACCTGGTATTACGTGGTATTACTTGGTATTCCGTCTTTCAGTATCTCCCCAGATAAAATATCAACCACTTGTCTGCCACACTATGTCCTTCCCCTTTGACGTTAACAAAACAAGGCGGTCAACTATCGACTAGGACATTCTTTATCATAACATTTAGGTCATCTGGTCATGGCAGCCGTGGTTTGGATCAATTTTTTTTCTAAAGAGCCAAAAGCGGGATCACCGAGAATCTGACCTCCTATTTTTCGTGACCAACTCTGCCTAGTCAACGCTAACCTTAACTCTAGCTGATCTGACAACAGTGTTGGGACGAGTTGGTCTAATTAGACATCGTAAAGAGCCTTATTGTGCGACATCCCTGTCTATTATGCCATAGGTAAAATTATAATCATAATTTTTCCACGTTATATTCTGACCGCTAGAAAATTTATCTGACCAAAACATGCCCAGCCCTTTCGCTGTCAGCAAAAATATGAGGAGTACACGCCAGTATCTAGCACATGTTACTCCACGGGTAAGGTTTACCCTATAAAAATGGAATTTTGTTGACGGTAAAGTTTACCAAAAGTTGTAAATATGAAGGCGGCGCCGTCAAAGAGCGACCCGTCTAGCGTTGTTCTGACGGTCCACGCCGCTATCTTCTAGCCTTACCTTCGCTGTCGGATATGTCCATATCACACACATCTCCGTAGTCATAGCCCGACATCGTGAGCTCTAAGTTCTAAATGACCACGTCAGGAGAATTGTGGCGGAGTTAGAGTTCCCGGTACAGGAGAAATCTGGAGAAAATCACAGAGAAAACTGCGTTTTCTTTTCGACAATGGCGGCCATGACAGATATCCCAGCATTCCGGAGGTGTAAAAAGACAAACAGTCCATACCACACATTTCATGGGGGTGTACTCTCCAAGCAGAGGTTAGGCTCTGGTTGTTTTTTGGCGTTTTTTAGGCGTTTTCACCGGGCTTTCTATTTTGTACCTATTTCTTGATGTCTCGCGGCCGCGAAAACGGTAAAAAAACAAAAAGCTTGATGAAAACGCCTAAAATAAACGGCAAAAAACAGCCGGAGCCTAACCTCTGCTTGGAGAGTAAATGGGGATGTACGATGACAAGTTCTTTGGCTCAGATGACTTTTTGACGCCATGGAACGTAAAAAACGTGATAAATTTGGTAAAATGTAGTCTCCAAAGGACATGGCTAAAAACAGATGCGGTTCGTATTTCGCTTATGGTGTGTAAGAATGGAGAAAATGGAAATCGGGGTTATGAGCACAGTGTCACTTGATATACCAATTTCATTATATTCATGACATTTTATGGACAACTCAAAACTTGATGAGAACGTGCGAAACGAAATCTAAAAAGTATGGACAAAAATTTGCCTTCTTTATGAAATTTATAAGTGGTCAGGAAGGTTGAACAAATGACCGAACACATAGAACGTGGTGTACCAGGCAGGAACTTCTTTGTTGCTGTTGTTTTTGTCCTTCTTTGACTTTGGAAGGTTTCGCTCATTAGTATTCATTTTCCGATTTTTTTTTCCAATTTAATATATGATAACGGTATAACGTTAGTTTTGCTTATTTTGTAACTTCTTTATATGATTCATAGTATGTTCCATAACTTTTTTTTTTAATTTGTAAATGAATGAAATATTAAACTGCGCACGTGGATGTCATCCGCATAAAATCAAGTCAGTGTGGCATGATGAGAATTTTAAACCTCACTGAATCGATCAAGGATTGTAATGTTGTTGAAAAGGCAAAATAAGACAAAATATCGACGACACAAATTTCGCGAAAGATATCAGATATCCTGATCAACTCTGATAGCGGGGCATGTGGGCTTCCTCAGCCGGGCTTATACGGTTGAGTCTTTAATTTAAAGCGACGGGTCACAGTAAAACACAACCCGCCGTACGTTCAAATACATACTGTCTGAGTGCCAAAACGTGGGCAGTCCGGGACCTTAGTAAGTAGTAAGTGGTAAGTACCGCCTCCGTACGAATTCGTAGGGAATCCGACGGATTTTGGAGCACGCAGACACGCCGTAGAATTGTACGTGCAGGTGTTCCAGGAATGAGTGTACCCCAGGAAAATCGGTCCCCCTTACACGGTGGGCGTGGCCTAAAAAGTACGAAGGCCCACAGCAACATTAAAGCACACAGCCGGGATTCTCTGCCCCCTATTGAATTAATGTATAACAGATGAATAGGGACACATTTTCCCGGGGTTTAAGCCGGGATTTTCTGTCCCCTCACTAAATGTATTACAAGAATGGGGACATATTTTCCCGTTTTTTTTAAAGACATATCTCGTAACACAACGTTTAAGAAAATGAACGTTAAGTGAACCAGAAGGCTCATTAGTTTGGCATTTGTAGGGATTCCAGGTTAACATATCCCAAAGGTGACCATCAGCTACAAGTCAACTAGTCTCACTGTGGTCAAATTTGAAGCCTGTTTCTCGACTTGAAACTACAACTCTTGACATTAATTTCAATGTTTCTAAAACAAATAAATATGACTTTTTGGCGATGCCTTACGGGTGAATGGGACATATTTCCCGGGGGTAACCAGTATTTCCCGTCCCCTCACTGAATGACTATAACAGATGAATGGGGACAGATTTTCCTAGGATTTTCTGTCCCCTCACTGAATGACTATAACAGATGAATGGAGACGGATTTTCCTAGGATTTTCTGTCCCCTCACTGAATGACTATAACAGATGAATGGGGACACATTTTCCTAGGATTTTCAGTTCCCTCGCTTAATGTGTTACAAGAATGGGGACAGTTTTTCCTAGGATTTTCTGTCCACTCACGGAATGTATAACAAATGAATGGGGATAGATTTTCCTAGGATTTTCAGTCCCCTTGCTTAATGTATTACGAGAATGGGGACACGTTTTCCTAGGATTTTCTGTCCCCTAACGGAATGTATAACAGGTGAATGAGGACACATTTTCCCGGGATTTTCTGTCCCCTCGCTGAATGTATAACGAGAATGGGGACACATTTTCCACGGAATGTATAACAGATGAAGGGGGACACATTTTCCTAGGATTTTCAGTTCCCTCGCTTAATGTATTACGAGAATGGGGACACATTTTCCTAGGATTTTCTGTCCCCTCACTGAATGACTATAACAGATGAATGGGGACACATTTTCCTAGGCTAGGATTTTCAGTCCCCTCACTGAATGACTATAACAGATGAATGGGGACACATTCCTAGGACACGTTTTTCTAGGATTTCCTGTCCCCTCACAGAATGTATTACGAGAATGGGGACACATTTTCCTAGGATTTTCTGTCCCCTCACTGAATGACTGCAACAGATGAATGGGGACACATTTTCCTAGGATTTTCTGTCCCCTCGCTGAATGTATTACGAGAATGGGGACACATTTTCCTAGGATTTTCTGTCCCCTCACTGAATGACTACAACAGATGAATGGGGACACATATTCCTAGGATTTCCTGTCCCCTCACAGAATGTATTACGAGAATGGGGAAACATTTTCCTAGGATTTCCTGTCCCCTCACTGAATGTATTACGAGAATGGGGACACATTTTCCCGGGATTTTCTGTCCCCTCGCAAGCAAGCAGCGAAGGCGCCTGACC
>NC_049984.1:22897813-22904015 GCF_000003815.2 Branchiostoma floridae | reverse complement strand
GGGGGCCGACACTCTTCGGTAAAAGTCTCTCCGTGAGGGTGTGGAACATTCTGTGAGAGGGTATGAAATTTCTGGGAAAGCTGTCCCCATTCTCGTAAAACATTTTCGGAGGGGGCGGAGAATTTCCTTAAAAGGAGTCCCCATTCATCTGTCATAATCATTCTGGGAGGGGAGAGAAAATTCTAGGAAAATGTGTCCCCATTCTCGTAATACATTCCGCGAGGGGACAGAAAATCCCTGGAAAATGTGTCCTCACTCACTCTTTATACATTCCGTGGGGGGACAGGAAATCCTAGGAAAATGTGTCCCCATTCATCTGTTATAGTCATTCAGTGAGGGGACAGAAAATCCTAGGAAAATGTGTCCCCATTCTCGTAATACATTCAGCGAGGGGACAGAAAATCCTAGGAAAATGTGTCCCCATTCTCGTAATACATTCAGCGAGGGGACAGAAAATCCTAGGAAAATGTGTCCCCATTCTCGTAATACATTCAGCGAGGGGACAGAAAATCCCGGGAAAATGTGTCCCCATTCATCTGTTATAGTCATTCAGTGAGGGGACAGAAAATCCTAGGAAAATGTGTCCCCATTCTTCTGTTATACATTCCGTGAGGGGACAGAAAATCCCGGGAAAATGTGTCCCCATTCATCTGTTGTAGTCATTCAGTGAGGGGACAGAAAATCCTAGGAAAATGTGTCCCCATTCATCTGTTATAGTCATTCAGTGAGGGGACAGAAAATCCCGGGAAAATGTGCCCCCATTCATCTGTTGTAGTCATTCAGTGAGGGGACAGAAAATCCTAGGAAAATGTGTCCCCATTCATCTGTTATAGTCATTCAGTGAGGGGACAGAAAATCCTAGGAAAATGTGTCCCCATTCTTCTGTTATACATTCCGTGAGGGGACAGAAAATCCCGGGAAAATGTGTCCCCATTCATCTGTTATACATTAAGTGAGGGGACAGAAAATCCTAGGAAAATGTGTACCCATTCATCTGTTATACATTAAGTGAGGGGACAGAAAATCCTAGGAAAATGTGTACCCATTCATCTGTTATACTTATAGTCATTCAGTCGGTTACCCTGGGGAAATATGTCCCCATTCACCCGTAATGCATTCGATGGCCAAAAAGTAGAAAAACATGATTTAAATGTGACCACAGTGAGACTAGTTGACTTTTAGTTGAGGGGACATTAATCCCGAGTACCTTTGGGGATATGTTAACCTGGAATCCCTACAAATGCCAAACTAATGAGCCTTTTTCGTTCACTGAACGTTCATATCTTTTTAATGCTCTATTACGAGATATGTCTCCAAGATGAAAAAAAGGGTGGGCATCGGAAGATCTAAGGGCACCGAAAATCTAATCTGCCCGGGAAAATCTAATCTAGCGAAGAAGTAGACGTTAAGCAGGGACAACAACAACAACAACGAAAATGGGCCCCCTTCTTTCAATCACTACAAAAAGTATGTTTGTTCTTTAAACATTCAAGTTTAAGATGTGCGTTACATTGAAAAACAGCTTTCAATGTTGAAATATAGCATATAATTGTCTTTGTTGCTGTGGGCTTTCGTACTTTTAGGCCACGCCCACCGGCCTCAAATTGGACCAATGGCAGGAGGGGGACTGATTTTCCTGGGGAGACACATATTCCTGGAACAAGGCACTAAACTTTGTGTGCCACCGGGCTGCGGATTGGCCCCCCGTATGTGCGACGCGCCTGCCCTGTACAGGCTGAACGTTTTCAGAAATACGTGGCGGACGTGGCCTCTAAAATAAACGTACGGACAAATTGCACGGACGGCTGATTGTGCCCTTAGCTTTAGCAGTTAGAAGGCGGTAGATCTAGCTGCACCCAGGCTCAATTCAGTTCAGTTCATCTTCGGAGAGGTGACACCAGTGTCTCCACATGTTCCTGTCCAACATGATTGAACGAAGCTTGTTGGCCTGCAAAACTGTATCCTCCAGCAATTGTTTCCCAGACTATTTCAGCTTTATTCCACTTATTCGGTCGTTTCCGACGGTTGAATGAGCCGGCAACGAAACGTTAATATCGGGACCCTGAGACGGAAGCGACCGAAAGAGCACAATGAAGCTAAAAAAAAAACGCTAGCAATAGAGTGGTCCTAAAAGTTAGGGTTTAATGTATTTTCTTTCAAAGGAAAACAAACAAACCCTCAAGCGAAAGATTTATTATTCTGTTAGTATTCAAAAAAGCTCAACAACATACTTTATTTTTACATACACAGAACTATCGGTATCATATTTTTAATGAAGATTACCAAAAACATTGTTTGAACCGAAATTACTGAATTTCATAAAGTATGACTGTAAGAAATCTTTTGATATGATGTCATTTTATATGCCAGATGAATCTTAGCGGACGTCAACAAATAATTCTAGATTAGTCTATATTGATACTATTGTATACACATCCAAAACTTATGCGAGCGTGCGAACAAAAAGAACAGTTGGCCAAAAAACAAAACAATAATCTTCATTATGAAATCTATAGTAGTGATCAGAAAGTTTGAACAAATGACACATTGTATGGTAGAATCTTTTTCTTCCAAATTTCACATCTTCTTCTTTGACTTTGGAATTGATTTTGGTTTTCTACTACATTAGTATCCGTTTTCCGATATATTTTTTGCAATTTACGACATATATTTGTTCATTTTGTAGATGCTTTGTAACAATTTATGGGTCAAAAACGGAAGAAATTATCTCGCTGTTAACTGATTACTGAAATTGAAATTCCAGCCCAGTGTTGGCCAGCCTCTCACGGTACTGCTCATCATAAGCTCGGCTCTGGTCGTCACTGAAGTAGTTCTTCCAGTCTCCGATGACTCCTGAAAAAAAAAATGAAAAAAAAATCTCTGATGATTCAATACTAACTTCAAGCATATAATCATTTGTACTACTAGTATTTCGATAAAGGTTAGACATCCAGATAAAGATACGAAAATAGTATACTCAGGCAACTGGTTATGATTTTAGAAACGGTCAGAAGTATTAGGTAGCATCCCTTCACTTTCGTCAGTGACACCGAGCAAGATCTGTCGGTCAACATTTCTTAATTGAAACTCTGTGAATTGATAACAAGACAAAGTCAAGACCGGGTTTATGTTAGTACTACTAGTTCCCAGCCTGGGTACCATTCGGAAAGAAGTTCGCTCCGGCGTTCATTATATACTAACGTTCCATACGGTCGCTTCTAGTTCTGACATTCATTATACACTGTATACTCGTATATCGCTTCTATACTGTTAGCAGAAGCAACATAGGAGCGAACTACTATCCGGATGGTACCCAGGCTAACTAGTTCCTAGTTGACAAGACAATTACGCTCGTAAACATAATGTTGAATACTGCTTGGTAAGCTATTTGATATAAACGACACAAAAAAACTTTGGAAACTTGATTTCGGTCGATTGAAATTCCGTTAATACTTTATAAATTTTGTTGAATCAAAAATTGTTTATTAGTCTTTGTAGCGGTATTCCATTTGATTTACTAAGATTGGATGTACATCTATGGGTGCTCATGTGCATGACCATCATCGCTCTAGGACAAAAGACAGAAAAGCAGTCAGTTTTGCTGCTGTACCAAGGTCAAGATACCATTTATTCAAACCAGTGGCTAATTTGCATACTAAGGGAGAAAAGTTAAATAAGTCCATTGCATTCTATGATAGGATTCAAACATATCAAACATATATTACTGAGAAAGAGAGGAATATCGAAAGATATTGATTATGCATATGAACCGGGAATATGAAATAATAATGCAAACATTCTAAAAAGTGGTTGTGCACGTCATTCACAATAATTTTTTTTGTTTTCGATAATATTTTCAACTTTTGGGCCGAGATGTTACACACTGTTCCATTAAGGATTCTGCTATGCTATAAACAAAGTGATTGACATGTACCCTTCCTTGTAAACACTTGTCCTTTTTCTCCCAAAGTATTTTTCATGGAGTCGAACTGTGTCGCAGCGACCACTGTCTGCACCTCTTCGTCACTCAGCGGCTTTTCAAGGAAGGAGCACAGTTTCTTCACTTCCGCCGGAAGGTCCTGTAAAAATTGGTTGTAACCGCAGTGAGCAATATGCTTGATTCCAATTAGGCCACAGCAAGTAATTTTTATGGATGATATCCTCTGCAGACGGCAAAATAGTGCGATAGGGCGATATAAAAACAAGTGCTTTTAAAAAAGCTGGCATTTTGCCAATGTTTGCGTGTGTGAACGTTTTTTTCTAGTTATTAAAATGTCATATAAATAGAACAGAGTAACTAAACCTGATATTGGCGCATGGAGAGATTCACATATGTGCCTGAACTGCAGCAGATCTAGACGCCACCTGTTAAAATTTGCGTGAACTGCAGCAAATTTCACTACACATTGCCTGTTTTTGAGTGAGCTCTGTTGCGGGGCATTTTTAAGTCTTTTTTTTTAATTTTTATTTCTATTCGGCAAAAAAACGAAGCGGCGAATCCGTTAACCAAAGAAATAAATTGGTGTGGCCAAATGGATGTAAAAATTAGTATTTTAATGGATGTAAAAAAGAAAAAAAAAAGTTGAAAAAATTTACCTCTCCGGAGTCGAACCAGGTGCATTGGTTTATAATGCGTAAACTTTACCACTGCGCTAGTGCGAACATGTTAAAGAAATGCCTGTTTTAACAGGTATACAAATGTTTGGCATGGATTGAACAGGTCCGTTCATCTCAACATCACAACGGCGACTACACTGGCCAGAAGGCATTTTGCGACTGCAAGTCGCAAAATGCAAAAAAACAAGATGGGTATACAAAAAAACAAGATGGCTACATTTTACAAATAGACGCACTAAACGTGAAAAGGGAATTGAAGCGACGACACAGTCTATAAAGGCATTCATTTCTGTATTCAAGACGTGTACTAGTGTTGTAGTGTAGTAAAGGTGACACTAGTGAGGTAGACTGGTATCACTTACCAACATGGCAACTACATGTATGGCGTCCATATTGGGGCCACTTTTACAACTACCTAACTAAATTTTTAGTTTCACTGATATAACTAGAGTCATGGCTACCTGGCTAGTGTCACCGTTTACAAGTACAACCATTAGCCTACAATACAACATTTTGGTACTTGGTACATTTTGGTACTTTCTCGTCATGTTGAGCATCTCCAAAGAAAAAAAATCTTGTTTTGTTTTTTCTGAAATCAGGCAAAAATTAATGCGAGCGCTGATGTCATCCATGAGATTTACTTGCTGTGGCCTTATGGCGGCCATTTGGGATTTTCCGTGGTCATCTTGGGACATTGCACCAAACCCAGGCTAGCCTGTTCATGATTAAAAACATGCATTATGATATAATATAACTATGCTACCTACAGTGGTAGTTTTGATGCTGTAATTTACAATTGAAAATACTGCAGAATATGTGCCTATTATGTGTAGAAAATATCGATTTGGACATTTTGAATTCCATATGTCTTATGTTCGATATCCTTATGGTTTTATGCGTATTGCACCTCTGTTGGCTACATGATAAAGAAGACTTTGTCCGCTAGTCTTGTTTCTTTTAAGACTGATACCTTCTTCATATCCTCATACTTCACGAAGAGGATGTTGTGCCTGTCCTTAAGCTTCCAGTACCCCAAGATGTGGTCGTAGAAAGGCCCCCATGGACCTACATGGGGGAATGCATTGAAACGTACAAATGGATGATTATGATCACGGTTGTGAATTGACTTATTCGATGCAGATGATGACTGCTTCTCTTATAAGGGGTCATTTTTGAGCTAGCACATTTGTTAACGTATTTATGGGGTGAAAACATATACTATATTGTTGTTGTTGGCATCAATTCGTCTCGGAAGACAATGGTAGTCAGACAGGGTGGGTTAGGCGACTCGTCTGCCAGGCCTGCATTTGGTGTTTTTTTTAAGATGAAGGAGGAATGTGCATTTCCTTCTCCACCCTCTCGTCTACTGGCGCACTAAGTCCTACAGGGGCAACTGTATGCAACGTGTAAGACGGCCGGCTTTGTTGCAAATTATGTTACTGTCCATTATCATATAGCCAGGCGCCGCGGACCAATCAGAAGGCCCCGTTCCACGTTGGTTATGACGCCGTAACACGGAGATTCAGGCCAGGCAGGTGGGTATCGCTCCCCTGACTGGGCGGAGGCCATGGTCTACGGCACCGGG
>NC_049984.1:22848746-22896111 GCF_000003815.2 Branchiostoma floridae | reverse complement strand
CCGTATCCGTGTGCTTGTCGAGACTGGCTTCCCTCCCCAGCACACGTACGGGCGCCGGGTCTCTGTCACGGTAAGCCGTAATACCGGGCGTTTCCAGTAAACCGCGGCTCTTTTCACAAGCCATAACAGATAACTACGCCTGACATCGTGTTAGAAACTTCTCCCATGTACGTGTGTTAGGGAGGGAGGCCTTAAAACTCGACAAGCACGCGGATATTCAAGCTAAAACTCGATGTTTTGCTTGCCGGGCGTGCGGTACGCCGCCATTTTAACACTGAAGACGGTGATGTTCTGCCGCGCGGGCGGCTTTTTTTCCCAACATGCCTCAATTTTTATTAAAAAACTATCATTACCTGGCGAGGTATGACGTTTGTCGAGAGCACTGACGGGGTTAAAGTTTTGGATGTTGTGATTTAGATGAACTAGAAAGGGATTTGTCGGGTTAGCGGCCGATTCCACGGGCCGGCGGGGGTGTTGGAGGGACGTCCCCTATGCCCGATAACCATACCATTTCCGGAGGAGCGTCCCCTAATTGAGGGAGAAACATCCCCTTTCCAAGAGGAGCGCCCCCTTGAAAGTCGAGGAGTGTCCTATTTTCTAGAGGAGTGTGCACATTCGCGAGGGATGTCCCCATTCGATTGGTCGGGGTGACTATGTAACCTTAACAAGACTAGGTAATCAGCGTGTTCATAAACAGATTCGATTCACGACGCAAGAAAGCAAGCGGTTCTATCCGTTGTGGCAAGCTAAAACGGGTAGATTTTTCATCACGAAAGCTTCGGATTTTCCGGATGCTCCTCATGAGGTGGACCTGAAATGGTTTCTAGCTATCCGAAATTGCATGAAAGCAAAAGCGGCGTAGATTCGAATTACATCCGGGCACGTGCGTTCATAGCTGGTGGCGGCGCCCCCTTGAAAGTCGAGGAGTGTCCTATTTTCTAGAGGAGTGTGCACATTCGCGAGGGATGTCCCCATTCGATTGGTCGGGGTGACTATGTAACCTTAACGGTGCACACCCCAGTTCTTCCGCGACCGGGGTCCGTGGTAGTCCGCGACCAAAAAGTGACGAAAGGCTTCCGAGGGCCCATGTTTGAGTTGACATTTCTCATTATTTCCTGCGAAATGACATTAAACGGTTACATGGCTGAAAAGCGTAGGAAATGGTGTGTTTTTGGTGCAAATTGTGTTTTGGTCCGCGCGTTGCTTCCGCGATATCCCTACGCCTGAATGTAAAGAGGCCGGTGACCTAGATTTAACTCTGAAGCGCTGTGTCGAGCAAAGTTGCAATGCCGCGCGCCGTGGATGATTAAAAAAACTGTAGTACTAGAATTTTCTTTATAATTGGCTGGATTAGTGTTTAGATTTTCCTCTTTCTGGCAGTATCAGTCGTGATTGCCGGAAAAATCTTCTTCATCTGTTTTATCCAATGCGAAAATGCCCGATTTTGTGCATCATTTTTGACATGAAAATAATGTTTTTTCCCTATAATTTTTCAAAATTAGAGAAGTTGAAGGATCGAAACTCAGTTGGTCTTGAAGCTGAAGGTATATCCTCTCACCCCATATACAGTTATTTTCCTTCAGGATAATTCCCTGGAAGAGATGGTCGCTAGACTTGAGGGTGTGCCGCCTCCATTTGGACCCCCAAATAAACTGGTGTGTGCCCCCTTAACAAGACTAGGTAATCAGCGTGTTCATAAAACCTGTCAGTCGGGTATTTCGGCTGCGTTTTAAATCATAATTTCTTTTCTCTTTCAATAGTATCGGGCCGCCTCCTGGTGAACTGGGGAACCGACATTCATGATATCGGAGGAGGGATGTGTTAGGAGATCCAGAGAAAATGTCATTGCATATATCGTGAGCAGAATGCTTTTGGAGGCATTTCCAAGGCCATGAAGGAACGCGGCTTCAGCAAGACATTGGTTCAATTCCGATTGAAGTCCAATAATCTGATGCAGAAATACAAGATTCAGCAGAATCACAACAACAACTTCACCATGCAGTACCATTCCATTTTCAAGGAACTGAAACGGTATGCCCGTATACGTACTCTCCAAGCAGAGGTTTAGGCTCCGGCTGTTTGTTTGCTGTCGGATTTTCAAGCCAAACTGATAGAAACGTTTGATTGTACAAAATCCAGGGAACCGGATCGACCTTTGTCATCTTTGCTGAATAAAACCTCAATAGTACACGGCTACGTATACGCAATATGTTTCTTACCTTCGCCTTGGAACCGAGCAAACCATCCGGGAGGAATTCCACTGGTACGTGAGTCGCCAGTACCCGAGGAGAAGGTGCAGTCTTAACTACTTCCGCCAGGGGGCCTATTACAGGCAAGGTGAATTCGATAAGATTGGGTATGTTTCCCAGATACTTCTCATCCTTGACTCCCTGTTCGGCCAGAATCTGTTTTATTACTTGATGAAGCCACCAAGTGCCTGGAAATGTCAAACAAATCATTTCAAGAAAGAGATCATTTTCCGAAAGTCAGTAAAATCACGATACGTGATGATGACTGGATTCTAGCAAGGAGGTAGTCAGTTGTATTGTCAACTAGAGTTCCACGACCTCACGCCTTCGCCAAATCATCTTTTCCTTTACGACTTATGCAAGTAAGGTCATCATTTACATGAAATCATATCATATCATCTTCTCCAGTAAAATAACAGAAGTTGTCCCAAGTACATGGCAAACAAGGCTCCTGAAGTCTAAGAGGCCCAAATCTACCCATCTCTTCCCAAAGAGCTGGTAATATCTACTCCTGAAAATGCACGACCATAGCTTGATTAGAACATGAGATATCACAACCGGACGTTCCGCTGCAGCTCCAAAACAAGCCCCCCGGGGGTACCCCGGCCCCGTCCCCAATAGTAGTTCAGGTATAAAGTAGTGCGCCACGGTTCAAAGGCCGTAGTTATTCCTCCGTGCACGACTGGGCACTGCCTGTGAAAACTGTGGTGAATGGTAGAGGAATACATCGGGTTGAGACTGTATAAGTTGGATTACGATGCTACTTCTGCCGGCCTGAATTTGCGCCTTGATACTGTAACTGGGCACTGCCTGTGTGTCGCCTGCAGTTCCATGACCTCCCGTGGAGGTCAAATTAAAGTGGCTTTTATAGAAGAACAAGCAGAGAATTCTATGCTCATTAAGGGCATAGAATTGTCTGCTCGTTCTTCTATAAAAGCCACAACATTTTCAGATATTTTGTAGGTTGTATCCTTCACTTTAACATATTAATTCTTGTAAATTGTTTCAGCACCCTGCCTCTGCCTGGGGCGTCAAACCTAGGCCTCCTCACTTTGGGGTCATTAACCATGTTGACTGAAGATGTTATGCAGATATATGTGCAGGTATGCAGGTAAATCCCCATATCGAAATACTGTGTACCTCAAAACCCACCCACATACCGAAAATAAGACAATCCATCCAAACCTTCTCGAATCATTCTTCGAAAATTATCTATTATTCACACACGTACCGATACACACACAGACGTCGTACACAAACGCTCCCGACACCTAGCCTTCTTGTCGAAGGTCACATCATATCAGAATGTGTACAAATACTCACCAGTTTTGGGGTAGGTGATCAACATGATGTCGTCGTCTCTGATGTCAAAGGTTTTCAGGAGTTCCAGGTTGGAACGTGGCACAATGTCACCTGGAAACATGACCCCTCTCTCCTTGTAGGTAGACATGGCATCTCTTGTTATTTGTCTTGTGAGTACGTAGATTGTTGAAATGGTCTGGAAGCTGAATAAAGAGAAAGAACTCGGCAAATCTGTATCATAGTTATGCCTAGCACTCAACACATTTCGATTTAACAACCAAATCCACAGTTATCTTATAACACCAGACAAACACACCTGCTTCACAGACCACTACACTTCAAGAGCAGCAGGTCATCAACGCACATTTGCGTATAAAGCAGCTGAAATATGCAACTCACTTACGCTTGGCCTTAAGCCAAGGGTCCTTGAGGGATTAAACAAGCAACCACCTTTTCAAAAGGTAGCAGCACACAGTTTTTCGCCTATGGGGATTTACATTGTTAAGGAATTGCAGAACACAGTTTTTCGCCGATGGGGATTTAACGTTACATTCTTTTTGAGGCGTCGAACCACCGAAGTGAGGAGGTTCGACACCTCAAAATCTATAGCAGGGTGCAAAATTAATAACAAGAATTGATTATTGTTGAAGTACAGGGTAGAATCTACAAAATATGCAAAATGAGCTTAAGTTTGTCCGACCGTTCTCCTTCAAAAGCCACTTTTTTGTGTATGGGCAGCGGAGGTCACCATACTGCAGCCGACCCACGGAAGTATCTCAGGAACAGGATTCATGCGCGCCCGAAATTCTACCCAGCCAAACAAACATCGTAACTCAAGTCATACGTATTCAAAATTGACGTATTAGTCTACTATCTATCACAGTTTCCAGCTCGCTGACATGCAAAGAAAAAAATTCTATAGATCTTTGAAGAACTGCGACGCACTATTTTGTGCCCGACCTACTTTTCCACGGGATTGCCCATGAATACTGTGTTAAGTGACTTCAAGGCCTTCAAACAGGCTGATGTTGGACATCTCTTACCCTCAATGACCGCTCAATTGTCTTTATGATTCAGTGACTTTGGGTTGTTAAAAAAACTTGTTATACATATTAAGGATGAGTTGTTATTCTTTAGAGTTTTAGAGGTATGATTAATTATTGATCGGAAGGATGCCTACTATACTACTTTATGTTGTAATATCGTGAATATATGATTTATTTTGTCCTATGTTTGTGTTTATGATTGTCTTGTACATGTATGTTAATTTTTTACGATTTCGTAAGTGCTCCCTTGGAAATCAGTTGTGTTAACTGAAGGGACCACCTTTTTTTTTAAATAAATGGATAGATAAACCCTTGCTTTATGTTACAATTTTAAGACCATTTATCCGTGCACAAAATAAAGCGCTTATCAACAAGCTTTCGATCAGTCCTCTAATCCTTATAATGTTGAAATGACCCAGAGCCTAAGTCACACATCCGGAACGGATGGTGCATAATATGTAATTGGTGCATAATAGATTTTCTTGAGAAAAAAGATATGGCTGAGTTTCAGCAAAACAAACTGACAAACACACGCAGGCACACCCAATTCATATAACGTTATATATATCTCACAGTGATTCAGTCAAATGATACTCACCAATTTGCTTTATTTCTGCATGCAAAGAACTACAATGTATACTTGTATGGCGTTTTATCGAATCGAAGGTTCCAAAATTAATTTTTAACTGAAATTTCTGAATTCTGTAAAGATATGCATGCATCCAACCCAATGCCATGGCAACACTAAAAACTGGTTAATTTAATTGATCCATCATTATAGAATTGATGCCAGACGACTTAGGCCATGTTGATTCGATTACATGGATGACATCCTATGGGAACCCCAACACTGATGAGGAAAAAAGGTTGGGCCAACAATGTTGCTTTCATTATTTATGAAGTCAAAGTTTTCTTGAAAAAGTCGAACTGTAATTTCAATCACCAAAATTGGACTCACCCAAATTTTTAAGAATGACTTCTACCAACACAGATGAAGTTTCATGTGAAGTCAAAGTTTGTATACTGAAGAATAGATTCTTCATTTTTGTTCTTTCACATCTTCTTAAAATGAACTTAACATATATATTTCGCTGTTAACTGATTACTCAAATTGAAATTCCAGCCCGGTGTTGGACAGCCTCTCACGGTACTGCTCATCATAAGCTCGGCTCTGGTCGTCACTGAAGTTGTTCTTCCAGTCTCCGACGACTCCTGGACAAAAGAAAAAAGTAGGGCTATTATAAGAAAATACTAATTTCAAGCATATAATCATTGGCACTTATAGCGCCTCGTTGACAAGACAGTTTACCTTCGCCAAAAAGATTCCGTTTGGCGGAGCATCATGTATTTCTGTGTGTGAACAGAATTATTCGATTGTTTGAGTGACAGTTAGCACAAAGTACGTGATGTGGGTTTGCCCCCCTCCCCCCTGGCGGCTTTTTTAAACTGCGGAGACCGGTACCGACTTTGTTTCATACTTCGAAAGTATAGAGGGTTCCCGGATCGTCGTGACTTTCGTTATGTAGTTTACATAGTCATATACTAGAAATGCAAACCAGGGACTACTTTGCATAATTAGTGAGAAAATACTTTGATTTCACAGTCGTGAATGAAGCGAATTTCATTCTTGTTACTTTAATCATAATGTCCACTACTATGTGGTAATCTATCTGATATAAACAAAATACAATACCTCAATTTTTCATGGAGGTAATGATTCTCCTGCGTTATAAACAAAACGATTGACACGTACCCTTCCTTGTCCATAAACCTCCCTTCAGTCCAACGGCCATTTTTGTTTCTCCCAAATTCTTTTTCATGGAGTCGAACTGGGTCGCACCGACCACTGTCTGTACTGTCTCGTCGGTCAGCGGCTTTCCCAGGAAGGAGGAGAGCTTCTTCACTTCCGCCGGCAGGTCCTGTAAAAAGGGTTGTAGCTGAGCAATTAGTTTTAATCAGTGATTGAAAAGAAGTCAAGAGAACGTTGGGTAAGGCCTACGTCACATTTCCAAACCGGGGCCCGGCCGGGCAGCTTTCGGGGGGCAAAAGTATGATATAGAAGACACCAAACTACACAATACCTAAAGAAAATAGTAGTGGGTATTATTTGTGTATAATTTTATGTATACATTTATATCTTTTAACATCAACATGGAATTTAGACTTGCAGTTCTATCGATTCTTTTTTTTACATGATTACAGTACAACGTGTATCTTGAGTAGTACACCACTCCCGACAATTGAGAATGACTGCTTCACCTACTACCTTCAAGTCAAGTCCTTCAAGACAAGTACCTTCTTCATATCCTCATACTTCAGGAAGAGAATGTTGTGCTGGTCCTTAAGCTTCCAGTACCCCAGGACGTGGTCGTAGAAAGGCCCCCATGGACCTACAGGTGTCAATACACGGATAATAATGATACTTATACATTCATAAGTTCATCTGTGACGGTAGTCAACATTATGTTACAATTCTAAACTTTATATCCGTACACAAAATAAAGCGCTTACCAACAAGCTTTCGATCAGTCCTCTGATCCTCAACTTCAAATGACCTCAAGCATATGTCACACATCCAGGCCGGAAGTGTGACATTAGCAATGGGTCAACGGTGCTTGGAAGTCGGTATCGACCCCCGTCTCGGTCGAGGAAAGGTTGGATGTGGACATAGGCTTCGGGTCAATTCATCTTGATAAAGATCAGAGGACTGATTGAAAGTTTGTTGGTAAGCGCTTTAATTTGTGTACGGATATAAAGTTTAAAATTGTAAGATAACATTTTGACCTTTTCGAAAAAAGTTTTCGACAGAACTTGGATGTTTCTTTTTCTGATGGTAACTTCTTCTATTAAGTTGTAATGGATTACTTTTAACCTAATACATTTCTTAACCCACATTTCTTGCGTCAAAACACAGACTATCCATATGTATGATCTGACAAATTGAAGGACTGTCCCTGACTGTCCCTCTCGTCCCAGGTTGGAAATCTACTTGTTAGGACGGACCAAAATTTCACTTTATCCATAACAAATCTGAACTTCATGACATGAAATTGATGAGAGCCGTATATGAAAGATTCAACAATAAAATGGACAACATTGTCATCTGCGGAGACTTGTAGAAGCTGAGGTAGATAGATTGGACACTTACAGTCACCAGCAAGAAACTGTTGAGCAAAGCTATCCCAGGATTCAGGCGTCGGTAGTTCAGGAACTTTTTGCGAGAAATGGAACATGGAGACCGCGGTGTCCTTGGGATTTCTCATCAAGACGACTATCTACATGTGCAAATGGAAGGAAGTATGATATGATAAATTCTTTCATGTAAAGCGCACTGCTTGTGTATGTCTGTATGATCAATCATACCATGTATCAGACACTACTACTGGCTCATCTGGAGTATTGCGCCACAGCATGGCTACCAAGCCTTGCACAAGGCAACAAAACTCTTATGTTACAGCTGGATAGACTGGTAAACAGGGCTGCAAGGCTCATCACAGGACACAAACTCCGAGACCACGTAACAGTCGACAACTTGAGAGCAGAGGCAGGGATAGACTCTGTGTGCAAACGGACAGAAATTACAACTCTTGTTGCTGTCTTTAAGACAATTCGTGGAAAGGCGCCGGCGTACTTGGCATCTTTGTTCAAGTGGGAGGCTCCACCAACAATGAGTGTACGCCCTACTCGGTCAGAGGTAAAACGTCTAAGGGACTACGACCCTCACCTACTCTGGTGTCCACCAGCAAGAGTCATTGCATTCCGAAACAGTCTACAGTCCTACGGACCTTTCCTCTGGAATTCACTACCGCTAAAGCAACGGCAATTGCTCAGCCTCAGGACTTTTAAGAAGTTCATTGAGAATTAGAACTTGATCTGGCTTGATGCTCCGTAGTCTGGACTTTGATATTGGATAATTTTATTATGTATTGTATATGTGCTATGTGTACTTTGTACTTTTATGTCCAGGATTACCTGAAAAGCAGGCCAATTTCCGGCCTGAGATGTAATTACTGGTAAAATAAATAAAGTGAAAGTAAAGTGAAAGTGATCAATCAGCGCCCCTGATGGACAGGCCTGAGATACGTCCTCGCCGCTTTACCGTTGGCCAGCCAACACCAGCCAATCACATCCCCGCTACGATCAAGAGGCAATTTGATTGGCTGCCAACTTTTCCTCCAATAGCACGAAAGGAGTATCTGATCATGGCTGACGGCTGGATGACACTAAAGTAACGGAAAGCATGGGTTGCAGGACAGTTCGCGATCGTCTCTACGCATTTCTCGATGTATACAAACGGCGGCCTGGCATGAGCATCCTCCAACAGCGAAACCGTCTGTCTGGATGTACCCTGCTTTCTCAACCGTCACCCTTAGTTCCTGACCACCATGCTTATAAATATTAATGAGCCTTACATATGCAAGACTACTTTTGAAAAGTTAAAAGCCTATTCTCTGATTGGCTGACAGCTGATTTTCGGGGACGTCCACAGAAACTAAGAGTGACGGTTGAGAAAGCAGACAGGTGGTTTCGCCGTTGGATGTCCCTTCGTAGGAGGATGGGCACGAGAACATTGACTGTATATAATGCATGCATTTTTAATTGATTGATTCAACGCGTTCCTTACCTTCGCATTGGAACCGAGCAAACCAGGCGGGAGGAATTCCACTGGGACGTGCGTCGCCAGCACTCGAGGAGAAGGTGCAGCTTTGATCAATTCCGCCAGAGGCCCTTTCCCAGGTACGGTGAACTCGATAAGATTGGGCATGTTTCCCAAAAAGGTCTCAGCCGTACATGTAGCTCCCTGTTCGGACAGAATCTGTTTCACTACTTGATGGAGCCACCAAGTGCCTGTAAATATCAGACAAATCATTTCATCATTTGAAGCGATCATTTTATGACAGACAGTAACATCTCGATATAAAATTTATATTGATGACTGGACAGCTGCAGTGGTGTTGTCAACTAGAGTTCCACAACCTCATGCCTTCGCCAAATAATCTTCAAAATCGGTAGTTACGCTGTAGTACCGTGACAAGCCGCAAGGGGGCCAAAGTCATCTCAAGATCTGTTCAAAACCTACGCAAATGTCAAAGTTCAATCCACCCAGGCCTTCTCGAATCATTATTACCTCCATGAAATTTTATGAAGGTTATATTTTCACTAGTGTTTGTCTGTCTGTCTGTCGGTCTGTCAACAAGATAACCCAAGAACGGCTGGATGGATTGTTCCATACTTGGTGTGTTGGTGGGGTGTGATGGAAATGATTAGATTTTGGGCCCCCTAATGGCTTCCCTTGGTACCGCAGCGCAAATTCTGGTTTTGCTATCTCGTGCTCTGAACAAGCTGTGGTCACGAATTTTGACTGTTAAATAGCTCTTGTGCTCAGAAATAAGTTTGGGCCCCCTAGCAAGTCGTTTTGGGACAGCAAGGGCATTTTTGTCAAAAACTAATGAAGCAGATAACTAAAGAAGGGAACAACGAATTTTCATGATTTTTGGTATGTAGGTACCTTAGATAATGTTGCACAAAATGAAACACTAATTATGCAAAATATGAGTACATTGCATAATTAATGAGAATAATCTGTCATAGCAGTTTTATCAATGTATCTCTTGTCCCGGACATGACATGGCCTTGATATTTTAGTGGTAGATAGCTTTTAGCGTCATTCCAAGGTGGGGCAAGTTTCAGCTCAATTTACTTTTGGAACTGCAGGGACATTTTTGTCAAAACATCCCAAAGAGGATAACTGCAGAAAGGAATGACGGATTGGCATCACTTTGGGCATGCGGGTTGTTTAGGCAAAGATGTTCATAATGATATGCATGTTATGCAAATGAGTACTTAATTTGCATAATTAACGTAGAAATTGCATAATTTCATTGTTTTTAATATCTGGACTTCAATAAATGTAAGAGGGTCTGCATGCCTTTTTCCGTTAAGCGTTACGAGCCATTTTAATTCACCGTTAATCGTTACCGACCCTCTCTAATTTAACGTTAATCGTTATCGGTATATTCTTCGTGAAGCGTTATTGGTCGTTTTAATTCAACGTTAACCGTTATTTGTTATCCCGAATTCACCGTTAAGCGTTACCAAGAAATTCTTCGTAACCATTTATACACACGAAGTCAAATGCCAGATGAAACCCCGGAAAATGCAGGAAATGGGTTTCAAATATATGTTGCGGAAGCGTCGCCCTCAAAAACTTTATCACTCATACAGATTTCAGTGTAAACTTAGCTTAGTTTCGGGCAAAAAGTACTCCTAGAATGCAGAAAATGAGGTTTCTCCGGACCTTCTTTGCGACGGCTGGCGCCTTTGGCGCTCACGATGACATGCCGAAAATATGTTAGGGGCGTGGGTAGGCACAAAAAACTTTTCTCTCTGATAAAATGTCATTTAATTTAGCTTCGTCTTACAGCAATATGTGTCCTTCAAAATGCAGTAAATGGCGTTTCAGCCGGTCCAGATTTTAATTTTCCCGGACTTATATTGCAACGTCTCGTGCTTTCTGAGCTCGAAATGGTAAAATATGTCGGGGCTCTGGGGGTGGAGGCCAAAGCTATAATCATTGTGTAATTTGATGAAAATGTCAAAATCAGCCTAGCTTAGTCAGTCGGCAAAATTTGCCGAAAATGCAGGAAACAGCATTTAAGAGGGTCTTGATTTTAAAATTTTCCCGGGGGAACATACCCCCGGATCCCCCTGTTCCATGTGCTGAAACAATAGTTCAATCCCTCCATAAGAAATTTGCTGCCGCCGTCTCTGTGGCGGGCCGGGAACTCTAGATTTGCCTCCGTCAATTTACAGATGTCATGGACAATGTCTCAGTGTCATTCCTCCGGGTTCTGGGCACCTTTTGCTTTGTCATTAGTCGGATATTTCCCCCATTGATATAACTACTCTAGCGTTGTATGAATAGGAATGCACGTCAATGCTACTTTCAACGGTGTTATGTTTTGTAACTCCTTCTGAATTTACCGTTAAGCGTTACCGGGCCTCCTGAATTCACCGTTAACCGTTACCGGGCCTCCTGAATTCACCGTTAAGCGTTACCAAGACCCCCCCATGCAGACCCTCATGTAACACAAGGAGATACCAAATATGCTTATGAGGAACTGATTTGCATAATGTATGCAAAAATGGTAAAACCGCTTAATGATCAATGGTGGGAATTTCATACTCGTGACATGTGTATGTTAGTCAATGATGAACATCACCATGCATAAATCATATAAATGCGCAAGTCATTTGCATACAATTTACAAAAGCTGTAAATATTTCATGGAGGTCGCCGAACTTTAGTTCACCAATTATTAACAAATGTATTAGTTATGAGCAGTACCACAGACAGACAAACGCTGCCGAAAACATAACCTTCTTGGCGACGGTATATACCTGAATCATCATATCAGCGTGCGAATACCCACCAGCTTTGGGGTAGGTGATCAACATGATGTCGTCGTCTCTGATGTCGAAGGTTTTCATTAGTTGCAGGTTGGAACTTGGCACAAAGTCACTTGGAAACATTATTCCTCTCTCCTTGTAGGTAGACATGGCTGCTCTTCTCTTGTGGGCACGTAGATTGTTGAAAGAGTACTACTGTAGTCTGAAAGCTGAATAAAAAGACTTTTTCACAGCCCTTGCTTCATGATTCACACGGACTTTCGATGGCCGTTTGTCACCTTCCTCGGGGCAATTATGAGGATCCGTATGCTCTTTTCCGAAAGGAGTAGTCAGGCCTTTCTGATTTCCCAAACGTCGTAGGAAAACTATTTTATTTCACGTAATTCGTATTGAGGATGGGCAAAATTACCGTAAAGCGTAGCCAGTGAACTGACTGACTGAACTGTAGCCAGTGTATGTCATGTAAAGCATAATCGAGCCTAAAAAATCACGTAAAGCGTAATGGAGCCTAAAATGAAGAACCGTTGATCGTAGTTTGGCCTCCCAAATTTCATTAGTCGTAGCTTAATGTACCAGCAAATGTTGCCCCTCAAAATACAGGAAATGGCGTTTCAGAAGAGAATAAGATTTTAATTTCGCCGGACCTACCTTGTGACGCCTATGTATGGGGGACTCGCCCTCAAAACCTTTTTACGTGACGGCCACCGTTCAATATATCCACACAAAGCTGCAGAGTCACGCTTGCTAGCGTAAAGTGTAACTGTTTGCGTAAGTGAGACGACAAAATCTACCTCTGACCGTACGGTGAGAAAGCAATGATGTATTCTTACTGAACTGTTCATAACCGGCCATTCATATGTGGACAGAATATAGAAAAAATTCAGGACAATTTATCTTCTTACTGTGAATTCCTATTTACCCTACATCATAAAGTCGACGGTCCAACAGTAAGGAGAGCCCAAGCCAAAAGAACGTCAAAATACAACTTCATACACATTATTCATGAAGTATAGGTCACTACATTAATGCCACGCATGCATAAGTGACCCAAAACCTGTTTCGGAAAGAATAGATTGTACTATGTCCGTCATGTTTTTGACTGTGACAAGGCGTACACACTAATAGTACTAATTGTGCAGTAAAAATCTTTCTTACCTAGCTTGACTTCAGCCTCTCTTGGTGCCGTCTGTTTCAGATGAGAAGTACCAAAGGTCACGGGGTCAATAGTGCAACGACCTGTCGGACGCTTGTGCGAAGAGCCTAGCGTCCTCCGCAGACTTTTAAGAGCAGTAATTTATGTATTTGGGGTTAGGGGCGTCAATTCGCGGTTTGTATCATAAGCTGCGTTCTCTAATGCCTGATTGATCATTGGCGCGTGTAAACAATCTCCCGCCCGCCGGGCATTAGGGAACCTTAGCCCATGTTGAAATTCGCGAAGCAGCCCCCCCCCCCCCCCCCCCCCCCAATATAAATACCGGCGCTCCTAGACGTCTGCGAAGGAGGCTAGACAAAGTGGTGACCCGTGGAACGCGTGTCACTCCTCCAACATTTAAACATGGGGTCTGCAACACCGTGTGCATGTAAAACGTGTGCGCCAATGGCTAAATGATATACATTTTCATGTTGTACATGTACCTACTGGCTACAAATACACCCGATATATTATTTTTTCATGTTGTTTTTAGAAAGACGAAAGATCGACGGCATATTTGAGAAAAAACAGTGTTTCCAACCGACCGAAAGAGCACAGGGAAGCGAAAAGGGCTGTCACTCAAGCTATGAAATCATACTTCAAGCTAACGTTTAATGTTAACGCTGCTTTAGCTGAAAGCAAAGAAAACAAACAAACTGAAAAACACACGCACGTAATCCCAATTCATGCAAATGTCACAGTGATTCAGCTGAAATACTTTATTTCGACAAACACATTGCTTTTAAACCGAAATTAATGAATTCTATAAAGATATGCATGTAAACAATCGGTTGCCATGGCAATGTTATCATTTAGAATTGGTGCCTGATGAGTCAGGCCATATCAATTCGATTAACGTTATATGGATAACATCTTTAATGTCGCTTTCTTTATTTATGAAATCAAAATGGCCAGAAAGGTTTAACAAATGACAAACATATAGAGTATGTTATACCGAATAATATAAATTCTTCATTTTTGCTCTTTCACATCTTTGACCTTGAATCGACTGTTACATATATATAGCTGCTTTGTACGTATTATTTGCAGTTTGGTCAAAAACGTATCACTCAAATTGAAATTCCAGCCCAGTGTTGGACAGCCTCTCACGGTACTGCTCATCATAAGCTCGGCTCTGGTCGTCACTGAAGTAGTTCTTCCAGTCTCCGATGACTCCTGGATAAACGAAAAAGAACCTATATGATGATAAACATTAACTTAAGTGTATAATCATTTGTACTACTTCGACGAAGTTTAAACGTTCAGGTAATAAGCCAAATAGTAGTTACTCAAGCAACTGGATACGATTTTAGAAACGGTCAGACTCAGACTACGTTTTGTCAGTGTCCCTGAGCAAGATCTGTTGAAAAGCAGGTTTTTAACCAACGCTATGAATTAACTTTGTGTTGCCGTGTTGACGTACTCCCTCCCTGCTCTTGCCAGTCGTTCCCCACGTTTTCAGAAATACGTGGCGGACGTGCCCCCCCCCCCCCCCCCAAAGTACGGACAAATTGAACGTACGGCAGGTTGTGCCCTTAGCGGTACTTCCCGGGCTCGACAACAAAACGCCGCGAAGTTCAAATGTTGTGGAAACGCTAATCTATGATGGACTAACGTAAAACAAGTAAAAACTGGACTTTTTGATGTATTTAAAATATTGCAGAATGCTTTACAAAAAAAGGTTTAGTTCCCCTTTAAGGATTCTTCTATGCTACGAGGGGCGTGCAATTAGTAATGGTCCTGACCCATTTCCCATAGCAGGAGATTAATGAAACTTGGCACAGTTATTAGTCTTTCTCTTCATAGGAATCACCCAGAGTTATGCATTTCTCCCATTGTTTGATGCAGCTCTGGACACCGATTTTGTAGGACACCCCAGGTTGGTCCTCCAACTGATGCCTCATCAATGGCACAAGAGGGACGACCAGGTCTGGGAGCTGTTTCCACAGACTTCCAGCCACGTTTGAATTCAGGATGCCAGCGTTTTACAAGGTCATATGATGGGGCATCATCACCATAAGTTTCATTTATTTCATCAAACGTCTTCTTTGGTGTGCGTCCTTTCAAATACAAAAACCGGATCACTGCGCGACACTCAACTGGTTCCATTTCACACCTGGTCCATTTCGCACCTGACTAAGTTCAAACACCAGTAAATCAGAAACCACAATTAGTTCAGAGTTGTCTTTTGCAACATAACCCATAGAGATATGAATTATTACACATACAAAATTTCATTTAGATCAGACAACTGGAAGTGGGTCAGGACCATTACTTATTGCACGCCCCTCGTATAAACAAAGTGATCAGCATATACCCTTTCTTGTAAACATTTGTCTCTTTTCTCCCTAATGTGAGGGGGGGTTTAAGGATGCTATAAACAAACTGATTGACATGTACCCTTCCTTGTATTCCTTTGTCCTCTTTCTCCCAAAGTCTTCTTCATGGAGTCGAACTGGGTCGCACCGACCACTGCTTGTACCTCTTCGTCACTCAGCGGCTTTTCAAGGAAGGAGCAGAGCTTCTTCACTTCCGCCGGCAGGTCCTGTAAAAAACAGCTTCTAGCTGAGTAAGCAATTTCATCACTGAAAAGAAGACAAGATGACGTTGTATAACTAGTACTAATCCATTGTATTAAGACACTTGAACCTTTATTAGTCCATTATGATTCGATTATATGGATGGCACCTTCAGGGAACACCAAAACTGATGCGAAAGTGCGAGAATAAAATTTGGCAAAAACTTGCAAAATCCAAGAGATCAGGAAGATTGATGAACAAATGAGTAAACACACACAGGGTATGGTTAACCGAACGATAGAGTCGTAATTTTCTGTTCTTCACATCTTCTTTACAGGGTCGCGATAGCGAAACCTATATTGTTTTTGCTTCCATCCATGGGGGCCGCCATGTTTAATTTTGACGTCACAATCTGTGACCAATGGTCTGTCCTGTTTCCAGTGACGTCACTAACCGACTATGTCACTTATTCATTACATCTCTATTACTTAGTCACAAGCTACTAAATTCATTATATAGCCTTTATTATTACAAGTTATATAAAGGGGCGATACCCTTGTGTACTTTGGTTTGTGGGTTGTCAAATTGTGTCAAAATGATATTAAATAACGTTCAATCAAGGCTAAAGTGCTATCAATACGTAAGGGCGAAGATGAGTTATTTTTCTGATTTGACGGAATATTTTGACATTGAAATCGACTTTGGCATTCTACGACATTAGTATATTTTCCCGCTGCTCTGTATGAATTACGACGGCAAGCCTTTTTTTGAAATTGACGAGAGTTGATGCACTCGCGGATGTCATCCATGTCATCAACATGGAACTTTAAAGTCTTTTCGATTCGTTATTTTTACATACTTGTGTTGCAACGTGTATTATTAGTTGAACACTGCTACCGACAGGTCTCGTAATTAATCAATTACATCGTTAAGTGGAAACGAAATCATTGGGTTACTAATAGTAGCCATAGTCCTTTTAAATACACTTGAATCCACATAATTCTTGGAACTATTTTGTCTTCCAGATGATTTTCACAACGACAATCTTATTGCACTACTGCTGTCTACACACTTCCCCTCAGCTGAGATTGATTGCTTTAGTTAGTAACTACAAGTCTTTTTACGACGAAATACCTTCTTCATATCCTCATACTTCAGGAAGAGAATGTTGGGCTGGTCCTTAAGCTTCCAGTACCCCAGGACGTGGTCGTAGAAAGGCCCACATGGACCTACACGTGACAACACATGGATACTTATATTTATGGTTAGCCATTTTGACCCTTTCGATGCAATCAAGACATAAGTTTTCGACAAAACGTGCATGTTACTTTTTCTGATGACAGCTTCTTGCACGTTTTGTTACCCGCATTTCTTTGGATTCAAAACATAGACTATCCGTATGTACATGTATGATCTGACACATGAAGTCTCCAGGGCTCTCCCTCCATTCCAGATCGGAAATCTATTTGTCAGTCCTCTGATTCTTATCAAGTTAAAATGACGCAATGCCTATGTCACGCATCCAGATCGTGTGACGTCAGCAATGGATCAAAGGTACTTGGAAGTCGGTATCGGCCCCCGTCTCGGCTGAGGGAAGGTTGGATGTGGACGTAATCTTTGGGTCATTTCATCATGATAAAGATCAGAGGACTGATCGAAAGCTTGTTCTCCAGGTCGGAAAAATTTCATTTCATCCATAACAAAATCTGAATTTCATGACGTGAAATTTATGAAAGCTTTATATGAAAGATTCAACAATATAATGGACAACATTGTCACCGGAACAATGGGTGAGATGGAAAAAAATAGATCTGGAGGCAGCCCTGACTAGATCGATTATAGCATTGTCTTTGTGGGAAGATTTTTTTAAGGTAGATCGTTCAGCGGAGTCTTGTAGAGGCTAGGTAGATAGACAAATATAAACAGATTGGACACTTACAGTCGCCAGTAAGGAACTGTTGAACGAAGCTATCCCAAGATTCAGGCGTCGGTAGTTTAGGAACTTTGTGCGAGAAGTGGAACATGGAGACCGTGGTGTCCTTGGGATTCCTCATCAAGACGACTATCTAATGTGCAAATGGAAAGAAAATATGATAAGTTCTTCTCGTGTAAAGCCCACCTCCTAGCTGCCTGTGTATGATCAATCAGCGCCACTGGTGCACTGGCCTGGGATTCGTTCTCGTTGGCCAGCTAATCACGTCCCCGCTTACGGTCAAGAGGCAATGTGATTGGCTAACGACTTTTCCTCAAATAGCAAGAAAGGGGAATCTGATTGGCTTACGGCTGGGTGGTGCTAACGTAGCGGGATGGGGAGGATACACTAGCCTGGGATCCACCCTGCCTGCGTATGTTTGCGCTGGTCAGCCAATCACGTTACCGCTTACGGTCAAGACGCTGTGTGATTGGCTGACAACTTTTCCTCCAATAGCACGTAAGGAGAATCTGATTAGCTGACGGCTGGATGGCGCTAACGTAGCGGGAAAGACGTAGGAAGTTACACCAGTGTCGTCGCTTGATATAAACAAGATAGTGGCACAAGAGGACGGAACATACCCAATGCATTCATTTACTATATTTGGTAGAAGAAGGTGACCGACATCACGTAGAGTGTGATGGCACAGGACGTTAACGTTCGTTTCAAAGATGTATAATTAATAAATTATGTAATATCAACAAGACTAGGTAGGTATACAGTTGTTTTCTAATCAGCGTGTTCATATACATTTAGGCTTCCAAGCGTACTACGAATTCAGTGAGATATAGTAAGTTTCTGTACTATTGCGACTTTCTACGAAATTCTGGGAAGCCGATCGCCCTTTGCTACCTTTGCTGAGCAAAACTTAAATGGTAAGGTGGGATCACACCTGCGTACATATTTAAGTCCGTATGCGGTGCGCATGGGAGTATTTGCCTCCACCAGGCCCTATAGGTCGTTTGAAAAATAATAAAAATTGGACAACCTTAAACAGGTAACATGTCGGACGAGTTAGCTGGGTCGCTAAAGCCCCCTTTAAGCCCCCTTTACAAATCAAGAATTTTGCTCGGCCGAGTTGTCAGCTAGCTCTAAATTACAAGGAGGTATAACCCTGATGCCGACGAAGAAACTCTGCCATTTGTTCGTCGGCATCAGGGTCATGCCTCCTCGTAATTAAGAGCTCGCTGACAACTCGGCCGAGCTAAAGTCTTGATTTGTAAAGTGGGCTTAACCATGCTTCTCGGTCAGCTAACTCATCTGGAATGTTATGTATCTATATTTGTCCAATTTGTACTATTTTTCCCGCGACCTGTGGAGCCTGGTAGAGACTAAGAGCTTCATACGCACCTCAAACAAACGGACTTGAATATATACGCATGTGTGACCCCACCTGTACACTGCAACGCATACGTCCCTTACCTTCGCCTTGGAACCGAGCAAACCATCCGGGAGAAATTCCACTGGTACGTGAGTCGCCAGTACCCGAGGAGAAGGTGCAGTTTTGAAGAGTTCCGCCAGAGGGCCTTTTCCAGGCACTGTTGATGCGATAAGGTTGGGTATGTTTCCCAAATACTTCTCATCTTTAACTCCCTGTGCGGCCAGAATCTGTTTCACCACTTGATGGAGCCACCAAGTGCCTGGAAATGTCAAACAAATCATTTCATGAAAGCTACCATTTTCTTAAAGACAGCAAAATCTCGATAATCTCTAGCAATACCAATGGACAGTGGTATAACTATAGAGTTCCACGACCACATGTCTTCGCCAAATCATCGGAAGTTGTCTATAGTATTGCAGCCTTAACAAAGTAGGCTGCTATAGTTTACAAAAGCCACTAGGAGGCGCAAGTGTATCCCTCTTACTCTAAACGACCATGGCTTGTCCAGAACACGAGATTTCAAAATCGGAAGTTCAGCTGCAGTACCGTGCGTGACTAGTAGCCGCTAAGTCGATGTCTTGGTGAGACCACAAAAATCATCGAGATCTTATCAAGATTTACGCTCATTCGAAATTATCTAGACCATCCATCCAGGATTGTACTGTTTGCAAACAAGACTCGACAGACAGACGCTTCCGATTGCATAGCCTTCTTAGCGACGGTAAATTTGAGAACTTCATATCATCGTACGAATACGCTCTTGCTGAAAATACACTATTGCTGATGTTCCACAAGGTTCGATTCTAGGACCTACACTTTTCATACTGTACATTAACGACCTGCCCTCCTGTTGTACCATGTAGGAGGCGAATTCGTTCGCAGACGGCAGCTCACTTTCAACTGCTCATCGATCCATTTCTACTGTTATAGACTCACTATACAAGGATCTTGCTACTGTAGGCGTAGCTGACTGGTTACAAGACTGGAAACTTGAAGCTAACAGGGACAAATGTCAAGTCATGTATCTCACGAACCGTCCTCTCCCACAACCATCACCCCAGTCACCCTAGCAGGAACTACGTACTCTCCAGGTTGCGCACAGTCACAAACATCTAGGCGTGACCATTACCTACAGACTTAGTTGGTCTCTCCACGTCGAAGCTACAACTAGCAAGGCAAGACGGACTGCCGGCATGCTTTGCGCCCTTAGGAAGAAAATACCCCAAAGTATACTGCTGCAGCTGTACAAAACCCTGACAAGACCAGTGCTCGAGTACGCAGATATCGTTTGGTCTGGCCTCACCAAACGGTATGAGAAACTGGTTGAGTCTGTTCAGTACCGGGTGGGTAGAATGATAGGTAGGCACCATGAACTTCCTTATCCTTCCTACCGTACCGTCTACTCTCAACTGGGCCTTCCATCGCTCAGCTTCCGCAGTAAGTTTCACACTCTGACTGCCCTCTTCAAACTGACGAATGGACACTGCCCACCTCACCTCTGCAACCTCGTACCTACTTCCAGATCATCAGCCATTCAATCTAGATACCCTCTTAGAAACGGAAACAACTTGTCAATACCAATTCCCAAAAGTGCACGAACCCAGAAAACCTTCTTCCACAGAGCCACTCAGTTATGGAACAATCTTCCACTTGAAACACAAACAGCTACCACATTATCATCCTTCACAGCCAAAGCCTGGCTCTCCCTCGGTGATCCATTCTCTGTTCCTTATTAATGTCAGAACTTGTACTACCTCATGATATGTGACTTTTAGCGTGTACCATTATTGTTTCTAAGCTAATGTTAGTGATTGTATATAATATGTAACATGTACTTTTCCTTCCATGGTTAGCCCTTGGCAACCCTGGCTGTTTGTAAACAGCTGAACAAATAAATGAATAAAAAATAAATCGTACGAATACTCACCAGCTTTGGGGTAGGTGATCAACATGATGTCGTCGTCTCTGATGTCAAAAGTTTTTAGGAGTTCCAGGTTGGAACGTGGCACAACGTCAGTTAGAAACATGACCCCTCTCTCCTTGTAGGTAGACATGGCTGCTCTTGTGAGTATGTGGATTGTCGACAGGGTCTGAAAGCTGAATAAAGAGATTTTTTTCAGTCTGATAACCATTGATTTATTTACACCGAAGTTTTGGAGACCGTCTGTCACCTTCCTCAGGGAAAATGTGACTGGTTCACATTGTACTGCAGCCTAGCTTGTAACCGATGCGGTCACAAACGTAAAGTATGTGAAGTGTGGAACGTAACAAAACAAAAAATAACTACGGACGTTTCGTTTAAAACTTTTTCTATCAACAGGCATAAGAAATTAGATATGAGAAATGATATCAGCATACTGATGGCAGAACGTATACTGCTTGGCACATAATAAATGTTCTTGAGAAAAATATGATTCAGCAGCCGACTGGAAAGAGTGGGTTGAAGATGCCCTGTCCTAAGGCCACACCGACTTGATTTTATGGATGACATTTTCTGGAGACCCCAATACTAACGGCGCAGGCGAAAAAAAAGCCATCAAAAATAATAAAAAAAGTGCTGCCACACCATAGTACTAAACATCCAGACCATTCATTCCCAGGCTTGGTTTGTCTGATGTTAACCTCCAGTGAGACTGTAAGAGACAATCGTTACTATTTCAATCATTTTTGGATTGCCGTTCTTGTTTTAGGAGGGAACAAGGGCGCAGTGGCCCCGTGCCCTGACCATATGCCCGGAGAGCAGGTCCTCCGGTAGGCATGAAATTTTGATTGATATGGGGGGATATGTGGCCACAATGATCGCAGAAATACACACTATTTGTCCAGCCAATTCCTCCAGGAAAATATTGAATCTATTGGCCAGTTTCTTTTAGTCTACAGACCGGTGATGCATGGACGGGTGTATTGCAGTTGGCTTGCCTGGTATCCCGCCGTATTGTAGCTCCAGAGTCTCTTCGTAGCACTTATTGTACATTGTAAAATCGAAAAAACAATTCTTAAATAACTTTATCAGGTTGGCAATTATTCATATAGTAATGTTCTTTAAGCAGAAGAACACGGTGGATTATAAGGAGGCGGTCTGGATCAGAAAAAGCAGCTCCAGTCATGAACAGAGACGAGGGGGGGTACAAGCTGAGCCACGTTCGGAACAGCATTCTTGCTGCTGCAGCGCCACCTACATCGGCTACAAGTGGCAGCAAGAAGTAGTACTAGTTTCCAGTCATTCTACCCTGATGATGGTTGGTGTCTGATTGACATCGAAACATTGGAAGTAAGTACTCCCTGGTTGTGCCTAAAGAACCAATCAAATATCTCTCATCTGTTCGAAACAATCTTTTTTAGAAATAACCTAACATAACACAGCTAAGGATTAGTGCTCACACCCTACAAATTGAAAAGGGCCGACACTGCAACACACCAGCCAATAAGAGACTGTGTCCAACATGCCATAATGGTACTGAGAACGTATTCCACTTCGTAATGGATTATACGACTTACGAAGAAGACCGCCTAAAAGTTATTACAATCTATTGCATGTGAGTCCGATACAGTACTACCACATGCCAAGACAGAGATATTCTACATGTATATGTTATTATCATGTCCTGTTCATATATTTACCTGCGTAGGCCAATTCATTTACAACTCCTCGCAAAAACGAGACAATGCTATATTGACATAATGATCTGAAGTATTAGCTTGTGCGATATTAACTAGATTGTTTATACTGTTACATTAGAATAGATTAGTTGTTAGATATTTGGAATAGTATATAGTTCACCTCCCATGTATATTCAGATTGCCATACATTGTACCTGTTACAATTGTCGCGCAATCAAGTTCTTCTTTTATAGTATACTGCCCCGCTCCCGAGTTTCGTCTGACAAAAGAGACTCGGAAGCTATGACACGGCTGGATACCAGGCTAGAAATTGGTGTGTCTTTTCTTCGACTTAATTTGTCAACCTTACTATTTCTTTCATTTGATCTAATTTGTAATTGTTCATGCCAATGGCATTGAAGAGCTCTTCCCACCCGGAATGGCAGTTAAAACGTTAAATCCAAAAGCGCAATTTGGAATTGGAAGCATATAGGTTATTTTTGTTTGTACGTGACGACCATACTTCCATATAGGCACGAAGTTGCAAAGTCACACATGCTAGTCTAAAGTGTAACTGTTTGCATAACTGATCAAATCTACCTGTGACCGTGCGGTGAGACTGCAAATTATGTATTCTTTCGCACTGTGAACAGAGTGTAGCAAACTTTCAGGACAATTTATCCTATTACTATGGAGAAGTCCTATTTGCGCTAAATTATGACGATATAATGTCGACTGTCCAACAATAAGGAGAGCCGAAGCCAACTTAAGCCAACGAGGTCAAAAGATAACTTCATGTACTTCACTTCTTAAATGTATGTCGCTACATTTGTGCATGCAAGAAGACATGCATCAAGAGAGTCTCAGAAAGAAGACAATGTATCTTCATGTTTTCAACAGTGAAAAGGCGTACACACGCGATGGTCGTACTAATTGTGCGGCAAAAGTGTTTCTTACCTGGACTTCAGTAGCTCTAGACGCCGTCTGTATGAGGCGAGCAGTTTCAAAGTTCATGGTTAATGTATAACGGCCTGTCGGGCGCATGTGCGTAGCCACATAAGCAAAGCCTAACCTGGAATCCAGTCTACTCCTGGCTCGGCCTACCGTAGTTAGTGCAGGCTTTGTACGGGGCCAGTGCAGCTCTCAGCCGCCGGGGTAATCGGCCACACCCGGTAGGATTTTCACGCAGAGGGATGATTAGCCAAAATGTTAGCCGGCCGGCAATGGACCCTTCCAGCAGAATGCCATATCGAACAAATAGAATCACCTGTTCTATTTCGAATACTCGGTCAAAAACAGCCCTAGTGGGACAGAAATGGCGGCAGAAAAATGCCATGCCCTTTTTGTTGAAGACTACACCGGCTGAGTATAGTTGTTTTGGCAAGTGTAGGCGCTTCATAGCATTACTTTGTTCCTGGGTAGGATGTACATGTAAGCAGTGTACGTAGAAGAGACGGAATTCTGCACTGGCGGACTTTGTCTATAGGGTCTTATATTTGGCATGTGGTACAAGCTCCCTCTCCGTGAGTGACCGAGCTGCTTTATTCTTAATTTGGGTTTTCTCCAGAGCATGTATGCAAATGCCATGCATGCAACAAACGCAGTAGGAAAACCTGTCACAGATATATGTACCAGCTTTACACCTGCATCAACCGCATGTCAGAAACCGGGTACTCTTGCCCACCAACAAGGTAATATTATGGAGCGCCTCCCGCTTCCGCTCGGACTGAAATTATATCGCCCTTACCGCAGCTATTTCCGCCCCTCTTCAAACGAGTGTATGTACCCAGTGTATGTAGCCTTACACAAGGAATGCATAGCATTTTTCTTTCGCCCGTTCTGAGAGGATTTCGGGCCCCAAAAGCTAAACCGAAGTCAGTCAGTATCCTCAACTGAATAGCGGCGGCGGCCATGTTTTTGCAACTCGCGCCGTTTTTGACCGAGGTTTTGAAATAGAACCCGAGATCGAACAGGGGGCGGGGCTAATGGTGTTCGGCTGGAAGGGTCCATTAACTCCCACTGGGCAAAGTGTAACCGGGTGAAAATCCTACCGGGTGTGAATTATTACCCCGGCGGCTGAGAGCTGCACTGGCCCCGTAGAGAGCCTACACTAACTACGGTAGGCCGTGTCACTGTAGACTGGATTCCAGGTTAAGGCAAAGCCTAGCCTCCTACGTAGACTTCTATGAGGCACGTTTATATGGGGGGGGGGGGGGGGGGATTCAAGATTTCCATCATAAACTAGGTTCTCTGATGCCCGAGAAATCATTGGCGCACGCAAAAATCTCCCTCCGACATTTGGAAACCTTAATATTATCAGTCCATGTTGAAAATCGCGAATCAGCAAACTGACAAACACACGCACGTTCTCCCAATTCATACAAGTCTCACAGTGATTCAGCTGAAATACTTTATTTAGACAGATACATTGCTTTTCAACCGATACTACTGAATTCTATATAGCTATGCATGTAAACAACCGGTTGCCATGGCAACACGAAAACTGATGATCTTTTAGAATTGGTGCCTGATGACTCAGGGCATATTAATTCGATTATATAGATGGCATTCTCTGGGAATCAAAAACTCTTGCGAGCGTACGAAAAAGGTTAGGCCAAAAATGTTGCTTTCATTGTTCATGAAATCAAAGTGGCCTGGTTGAACAACTAACTAAAGAAATAGAATATGGTATACCGACCAACAGATTCTTCATTTTCTTTCTTTCATATCTTCTTCTTTGACCCTGGGATCGACTGTGCACACATGCATTTGGCATATTCTTCCACTATATAGTTTCCAATTTTCCTATATTTTTTTGCACCATACGTCATACGTTATATTTGCCCATTTTGAAGCAGTTTTGTTCAATTTACAGTTTGGTCAAAAACGGAAGAAATGATTTCTCTGTTAACTGATTACTCAAATTGAAATTCCAGCCCAGTGTTGGACAGCCTCTCACGGTACTGCTCATCATAAGCTCGGCTCTGGTCGTCACTGAAGTTGTTCTTCCAGTCTCCGATGACTCCTGAATAAAAGAAATACTATATTCAGGTATACAATTATTACTATTAGTTCCTCGTTGATGAGATAATTACCTCCGCCAAGAGGGTTATGTTATTTTTTAGGGGAGCGTGTGTGTTTCTGTGTGTCTGAACAGCAAAACTCGATTTTTGAGTGGTTTATCTCTCGAAGCACTGAGTAGGTTTGGGTCGCCTTGCGGCTTTTTTGGAACTGCAGAAGCCGATTTTGTTTTAGATTTTAAGAGAAAATAGCATTCAAAATGGTTTGACAGATTGTCATGATTTTTGGTATTTAGATAGCTTGAAGAATGATGCAATAATTAGATACCATTCAAACAAGGAGCTAATTTGCATGATAATTAATTAGATACCATTCAAACAAGGAGCTAATTTGCATGATAAGGGAAGAAAGTTAAATAAATCCATTGCATTCTATGATAGGACTATCAAACATGTAACACACACTACTTAGAAAGAGAGGAATATCGATAGATATCAATTATGCAAATGAAGGCCTGTTTGAATAATTAATGAGAAAAAACTATGATTCCACTGTGGTAAATGATGAGAATTTCATTCCTGTTAATCATAACGTTAATCACATAGGAAATACGAAATAATGATGCAAATATGCAAAAAAAAGGTGTGGTATTGCATGTTATTCACACGATTTCGAAGAATGTTTTGTTCTCAAGAATGTTTCAAACTTTGGGGCCAAGATATTACATAGTGTTCCTTTAAAGATTCTCCTATGCTATAAACAAAGTGATAGACATTTACCCTTTCTTGTAAACATCTGTCTCTTTTCTCCCACGGTCTTTTTCATGGAGTCGAACTGGGTAGCACCGACCACTGTCTGTACCTTCTCGTCACTCAGCGGCTTTTCCAGGAAGGAGCAGAGCTTCTTCACTTCCGCTGGCAGGTCCTGTAAAAAAGGTTGTTGCCCGTACATGTATAACAGCTGCTTAGGGATAGCGCTCATTTCATATTTCTGTAGCCCTTGGGCTGTGCAAGCCACTACAGCAAGGGGCTGGTACGCTGGTAGTGATGTGTGTTTGACATACCCTTCCTCATTAGTACTAAGCAGAGAAAGCTACTCTCCAAGCAGATGGTAGGCACAGGCTGTTGTCTAACGTTTTGTTTAGTCGTTTTTATGGGGCTTTCTATTTTCTATTTTATCTTGATGGCTGGCGTACTTCAAGAAAAATGACAAAGTAGAAAGCCCGATAAAAAACGACTAAAAAAACGTTAAAAAAACAGCCGGAGCCTAACCTCTGCTTGGAGATTGGAGAAAGCAGCATGTACCATTTTTAAAGTCTTTGGTATGACTCGGCCGGGGATCGAACTCACGACCTACCGAATGCAAGGCGAACACTCTACCCACTCGGCAATTGCAGCGGTCAAAAAGGGCTGTAGCTGAGCAATATCATAAAAGATAACAAAAAAATGCTGGATTCGTCGTTCTTGGCCTTGGAAAAATATACTTCAATCCACATAGCTACTATAACTTCCTATTCATTTTTCAATCCTTACAGAATCATTAATTCACCTCTTAGGATGGCTACAGCTTTTACCTATAAACATGCAAGTCATTTTTCACGACGAAATACCTTTTTCATATCTTCATACTTCAGGAAGAGAATGTTGTGCTTGTCCTTAAGCTTCCAGTACCCCAAGGCATGGTCGTAGAAAGGCCCCCACAGACCTACATGTGGGAATACATGGATAGTTAAGATTATACATGTTAACCGATTTTGACCTTATCAAGGCATCTAAGCATTACACAATTATAGATATACAAATATGTAGCTTTAGATTCAGGAAATTGGATACCTACAGTCGCCAGCAAGGAACTGTTCAGCGAAGCTCTCCCAAGATTCAGGCGTCTTTACGTCAGGAATTTTCTGCCAGAAATGGAAGGTCGAGACCGCAGTGTCCTTGGGATTCCTCATCAACACGACTATCTAATGTTCAAAATCAAAAATGGAAAGAAATATGACATTTTGGCATATTCCAGCTATGCCCGTTACTTGTGTATTATTAAGAAGCAACCCTGACAGTCCTTCTCGCTGCACTCTGACTGCACTTCCTTCAAGCTTGCGTCACTGCGGGGTTGAAAGATACTCAACGAATTTCAGAGATAAAGAACAAATTTTCTTCCTTTTTGTGTATTTTGTCGTCTGCAAAGTCATTCTAGGTATTGCGCAATATCTGAATTATAAAAAAAAAATCGGAGAAAAGAACAAAACAGTGACGCAGTGAATTCGAACGAACGCCACAGTGACGCAAGCTTGACGCAAGTGCAGTGAGGGTGCACCTAGCCTTTAGCGCTGACTGGCCGCGGCACGTCACCGACCAATCACGTAGACGCCTACGGTAAAGAGGCAATGTGATTGGCTGGCAAATATCACTCCAACAAAGGGACTATCTGATTGGCTGACGGCTTGCCAGCGCTAACGTAACGGGAAGCTATTCTCCTAGTCTCTACCAGACTCCGGATCGCTGGAAAAATCGTAGAAATGGAAGAAATAGAGGAGTAAGCCGGCCAGAGAACTATAGCCGGCTAGGGATCAGCACGCGATCCGCGGATTCTACGATTTTTCCAGCGATCCGGAGTCTGGTAGAGACTGCTATTCTCCTGCTTGCAGAAAATTGAGTAACGGGAAGCATGGCTCGCTGGACGGTACGCCAGGGTCGTTGCTCTGTATACTTAGTTGCGGGCCTGGCATGTGACGTTGGACATAAGGAATGCGATTTTTAATTATGGATTTCTGGACACAATCAATGTACGAAGTATCAATATGACTACAAAACGGCTACGCAATACGTTCCCTACCTTCGCCTTGGAACCGAGCAAGCCAGGCGGGAGGAATTCCACTGGTAGATGCGTCGCCAGAACTCGAGGAGAAGGTGCAGTTTTGATCATTTCCGCCACAGGTCCTTTATCACGCAAGGTCATCTCAATAAAGTTGGGAAAGTCTCCCAAATACTTCTCATCTTGAACTCCCTGTTGGGCCATAATCTGTTTCACTACTTGATGGAGCCACCAGCTGCCTGGAAATGTCCGACAAATAATTTCATGAAAGCGATCATTTTCTGACAGACAGACAGACAGACAGACGGGTGGACAGACAGACAGAAAGACAGAAAGACAGGCGGACAGACAGACAGACGGACAGACAGGCAGACAGACAGGCAGACAGACAGACAGACAGACAGACAGACAGTAGCTAAGCTGTAGCACGTCACTAGCAGCGGACTAGCCCCCTGCTGTAGTGGCTTTCACAAGTGTGTGGCCCAAGGGCTACAGAGATGGAGATGGACACCATCTTTAAGCACAAGTGTGTGGCCCAAGGGCTACAGAGATGGAGATGGACACCATCTTTAAGCATATGCACACGCAACTTTATCTGTTGTACCATAACAAGCCGCAATCCATCCAGGCCTTCTTGAACCATGCTGTTCACAGGCACGAACACACAGACAGACAGACGCTTACGATTACATAACGTTGTTGGTGATTAGGTTAATTATATAATCGTATCAACGTACGAATACTCACCGGTTTTGGGGTAGGTGATCAACATGATGTCGTCGTCTCTGATGTCAAAGGTTTTCAGGAGTTCCAGGTTGGAACGTGGCACAACGTCACTGGGAAACATGACGCCTCTCTCCTTGTAGGTAGGCATGGCTGCTCTTGTTACTTCTCTTGTGAGTATGTAGGTTGTTGAAAGGCTCTGAAATCTGAATAAAGGGACTCTTTTTTCGCAACCCTTGCTTTATTTACACTGACGTTTCGGTCAGTGCGATTCTGACTGGTTCACATTTTACTGCAGCACTAGTACTGGTTGTACTGGTTTACATTGCAATGCGGTCACAGACGCAATAAAGTATGTGAAAGCTACGGAACGCAACAAGCCAAGGCAGACGTTGTGGTTTGCTCATGAAACTTTCTATCATCATCCGTTATCGATAGATGAAAAATGATACCAGGCACTACTTGCATCACTGCTCGGCGCACTATAGATTTTTGTGATAAATTGAAAGAACTAGAGACCCCTTTACATGACACACATTTACATGATTATGCATGGTGATGTTCATAATTGACTAACGTACACATGTCACAATCATAAAAGTGCCATTATTAATCATCAAAGCGTTTTTGCGATTTTTGTATACATTATGCAAATCATTTGGTCATTTGCAAAGTTGGTATCTGTTTATGTCCCATCTATCATAATTTACGTGTGTTACATTCATTGACGCCCAATTATAGAAAACAACGGAATTTTACAATTTCCTAATGAATTATGCAAATTAATTCCTTATTTGGTGATTTACGCATGTGTGCTTGTACTGCACTTTAGTTGTCTTTTCCTCTACTTTAACGTTATACATGTATGTCACACTCGCTATTTTTCTCTTTTCCCCTCTCTGTATAATTGTGTATACAAGCCCAAGCACTTCCAACCCGAGAAAGCAGTTACAAATTCAAATTTTGTCAGTATGTACGTATGCACCACCATTCTTCCAAAAGCACAAATTTGCTGACTCACATATACGTTACTAGCGTATACTGTTTGGTGCAAAGGTTTAACGTTGATTGTTATTTGCGTAAGTGATACAGCAAAATTTACCTACCTCTAACCGTACGATGAGACAGCAAAATTAACTACTGCACTGTTCAACTTGAATGATGTGACCGGCTGACTACAGCAAATTTTCACTACAATTTATCAGCTTACAATGGAAAAGCCCATATATTACCACATACATAACGTTACCCACTAATAAGGAGAGCCCAAGCCATGATCATGAGAACACCAACAACAACATTGTGCCTTGTTTCTAGTGCTGGTCGCTACATTTTTACAAGAAGACATGCATAAAGGGACTCGAAAGAAAGAGTATAACGTTCGTTCCATTCATGATTTCAACAGTGAAAAGGCGTACGCACGCAATGGTCTTACTAATTTTGCAGTAAAACTGTACCTTACCTTTACTTCAGCCGCTCTGGTTAATGGTTAATGTTTAACGATTGGTGAATGTCGGACGCATGTGCGTAGCCTCGGTGTACAATGTACAGTCCTTCGCAGACTGAAGGTGCACTCTCACTGCACTTGCGTCAATCTTGCGTCACTGCGGGGTTCGAAAGATACTCAACGAATTTCAGAGATAAAGAAACGAATTTTCTTACTTTTTGTGTATTTTGGCGCCTTCTATTAAAGCCTTACTTTGTCCTATAACCCATATCTAAATTTTAAAAAAATCGGGGAAAAACCCACAAGGGGGGACGCGGGGAACGAACCCTGCAATGGCGCAAACTTTTCCCAAATGCAAGTGCAGTGAGAGTGCACCTTAAGAGCAGTGGCGTATACACAAATTGTAGAAACAGTGGGAATTTTCGTCTTTCTCTGCTTCCAAAATAGAAGTCAAACCCATGACCTGTTTAGAAATAGCCAGCACTAGTACAATGTAATTAAATATGTATTCGATAAGTCTCTGTTTACAATGATATGTATGTATATCCATTGTCACATGTATGTTCCCTGTGTTTCTACCATGTACTTGCAGTTAACCTCCGGGCAATAAACATCCCCTATAAATTATGGGGGGGGGGGGGGGCATGTCCCTATTTTCACCAAGATCGTTTTCCAGCGTAAAAAATCCCCCAGTATTAGAGAGCCTACATATATATCTTTCTTTTTACTCCATTGCCATACATGTAGCGCATGTTGAAAAAATCGCCAATCAGCGGTCCTTTCCAAAAATATAGATACCGGCGCTCCTAGAAGTCTGTGAAGGAGGCTAAGCAAAGTGGTGACCCGTGTAACGGTGTCATTACTCCAACTTTTAAAGCTATACTACGCAAAATTTGAACAAAACAAATTGCAGCTTTTCCTACTTTTTCTTTACATTGTTAGTTCGATCAACCCTCTAGCATTGCATACTAATATTCAGGGAGAGATGCTGCAACATCATTGCACCACAGAAGCATGATGTATAAAAATTGTGATCTTCCAACAAACAGATGGGCACAGGCGGCTTGTAAAACGTAAAACGCGTGCGCAACGGCTAAATGAATGCACATTTTCATGTTGTTGTTGACGAAAGTAGAGAGCCTGCACTAACTACGGTATAAGGCCGAGCTAGCGAGAGACTGGATTCCAGGTTAGACGAAAGTAGGACGACATATTACTGGGCTTCACAAGCGACAGAAAGAACGCAGGGAAACTGAAAGGGCTGGCACCAAGAATATCAAATCATACTACAAGCTAACGCTCTGCCATACTTGGCAGCAAAGAAAACAAACAAACAAACAAACTGACAAACAAACGCATGCATGCCCAAGTCTCACAGTGATTCAGCTAAATACTTTATTTCGACTTGTACAAAACTACACTAGTGTGACTTGTTCTTCAAGATTCCAAAATACGTACGATGCTTTTAACTACTGAATTTGATAAAGATATGGGTGTAAACAACCGGCTACCATGACAAGTTGTCAGAAATTTGAACAAACGGTTGAACAAATGACCGAACATATCATTATCATCTTCATTCAGGCGTGCTGGTTGCACGGATGAACATGACTCTCTTCCTCCATCCTTCCCTATCCTCCATAGCCTTGGGCAGTTCTTCAGCCGAGCAGCCAGAATCATCACAAATTTGATGTACGTGTTTTGCGTGGTCTACCTCTGCTTGAATGACCATGAACAATTAGAGTATGATATACCGAACAAAACATATTCTTTATTATTGTTTTTCACATCTTTGACCTTGGAATCGACTTTGACATTCTTTGACTTATTTTGCACTATATGGTTATATTTGCCCATTTTGAAACTGCTTTAAAATTTGTTCGATTTACAGTTAGGTCAAAAACGGAATAATGATTTCGCTGTTAACTGATTACTCAAATTGAAATTCCAGCCCGGTGTTGGACAGCCTCTCACGGTACTGCTCATCATAAGCTCGGCTCTGGTCGTCACTGAAGTAGTTCTTCCAGTCTCCGATGACTCCTGGAAAGAAACGAAAAACTCCAAGCATATAACCATTGGTACTACTCGTTCCATTGTTACATTCTATGATAAGACTATCAAACATGTGACTATATTACTGGGATAGAGAGGAATATCAATAGATATAGATTATGAAAATGAAGCCCTAACTGAAATAATCAAGGAGAAAAACTATGATCCACATGGTGGTAAATGATGGGGATTTCATCTCTGTTAATCATAATGTCGTTATAATCCGTTTGATATAGACCTAAATATAAAACGTTTGGAAACTTGAGTTCGGTCCACTATATCTCGGTTGTTTAACATTGTACCATATATAATTGAAAAGCGTGTTTATCGCTCTTTGTTGATAACGAGCATTCGAGTATTTCCCTATGCTACAACAAAACGTTTGCCTCGACCGTCCCCGAGGACGCAAATATTGGGACCTAACAATGTGCAGCATGTTGTTGTTTACATTAGGTGGGTCTAGTTTGAGATGGTCTCAGAAACTCAACCGACCTTGTACAGCTTGTTTTTGCACAGTTCACAGACTTACGGATGCTATAAACAACGTGATTGTCACGTACCCTTCCTTGTATTCCTTTGTCCTTTTTCTCCAAAAGTCTTTTTCATGGAGTCGAACTGTGTCGCACCGACCACTGCCTGTACTGTCTCGTCAGTCAGTGGCCTTCCCAGAAAGAAGCAGAGCTTCTTTACTTCAGCCGGCAGGTCCTGTAAAAAGGGTTGTAGCTGAGCAATCCATTGTAAAATAAGATAAAAAAAAATAAAAAAAAATCAAATTTGTCAGGGATACCCCAAACGATTGGTCCACGACGTAGCTGTTGTCGTTACATCACACATAATACGACGAACATCTGTTCAATTAAGCCATAGTCAAACATCTGTTTTTGGATTCCTCTACCGCGACAGCTGTTCTTGCATTAGACAATCGCATAACCCACCCTATCTGCTTGGAGATAAGCTGATTACCAAATGCCGAAACCACGTTGCCTGTTCCACAATACCGGAAATATAGGGGTGATATCTGAAATATTTCACCGATTATCCCAACAGGTACCGCGAAAAAAAAGAACGTGCATCATCGCGCAACAGAGAACAGACGACATGCCAAACTACATACGAAAGCGACAAACGGAACATGTATAGAGATATAGGTGCCAACATTCAAGACATAGACCGACTACAATACTCTGTCGACGGAGGTTATCCTCCAGTCACAGAGTAACAAAAAATGCTGGATTCGTAGTAATCTTGCAAAAAGATACTCCGATCCACATACCTACTACAATTGCAAGATCCTATGCCTATAACTTCCAGGTGTTTATTTTTTTACATTCCCACAGTATCAATTCATCTCGTTTTGGGATGACTACAGCTTTTACCTACTAGTACACAAGTCTTTTTGCGACAAAATACCTTTTTCATGTCTTCATACTTCAGGAAGAGGATGTTGTGCTGGTCCTTAAGCTTCCAGTACCCCAGGACGTGGTCGTAGAAAGGCCCCCACGGACCTAAATATGGGAATGCATGCGCATGGATTGTTATGATTATGTAAATTGTATCTCTATATATTATATACTTTGTCTGACCCTTGCATCTTCCCTCATGACCTCAATGAAAAGCGGCTTTCAGACCGATTTGAGCTTTCATGAATAAACAAAGGTCCAAACAAACAAACAAACAAACAAACAAATGTTGAGATTTCGACAGAACTTACATGTTGTTAATTCTAAAGCGACAACCTCTTATGAAGGGTTACTTTTAAGAACGTTTGTTAATTATCTGCATTTATTGGATCAAAGTCCACACTGTCATTACTGACAAATGTGTTGTATGACCCGACAATTAAATCTAAGCATTTGCCTATTATAGATGATCAACAAATATATCATCCTGCTACGCAGGGACATTCAACGTTGAAACCGCCTGTCTGGATGTATCCTGCTTTCTCAACCGTCACCCTTAGTTCCTGACTGCCCTGCTTATGAATATTAATGAGCTTACCCTTATGCGAGATCCCTTTTGAATACCGAAAGGCCTATTCTCTGATTGGCTGACAGCTGGTTTGTGGCGACGCCCACAGCAACTAAGAGTGACGGTTAAGAAAGCAGGGTACATCCAGACAGGCGGTTTCGTCGTTGGATGTCCCTGCGTAGGAGGATGCATGCAAATATATATGAAACTTTAGATTAAACAGATTGGATACCTACAGTCACCAGCAAGGAACTGTTGAGCGAAGCTATCCCAGGTTTCAGGCGTCTGTAGTACAGTACTTGTCTGCGCGAAATGGAACATTGAAACCGCGGTGTCCTTGGGATTCCTCATCAACACGACTATCTAAATGTGCAGAAATGGAAAGAATACATGATATTATATTATCATGTGGCCAGGCGCCGCAGACCAATCAGAAGGCCCCGTTCCATGTTGGTTATGATGCCGTAACACATTGATTCCGGCCAGCCCGGTGTGTATCGCTCGGTGTCGATTCAAATTCTGACCAATCAGAAGGAGCGATACACACAGGACTCTGACCAATCAGAGTGAGGGATACATGAATCAGAATAGCACAGAGCAAGGAGGAAAGATCAGACCCCGGAGGGAGAAATGATCATGAATACAGTACAGTACTAGAATTATGCCATGACAAGTTTTGGATATTTTCTGTGGAAATTTTGGATTCAAAATGCAATATGTAATCTCCCTATGTACTAAAGAACAAATGTGAATTCTCAGAAATTTGACAAAGGAATTCACACGTATAGTACCAAGGGATCTATGCGTTATACAGGAGTTTGCAAGTTTGGGAAGGCTATATGATAATAACGTTAATGACCCGCCTGTTCCTCGGTGTTTTATTCGGTGGTTATAGCAAAGGCCCAGGCGATATGACACCATATACACATCGGGGCGGGTCATTAAGCCTTAAATAAACTACAGTATTCTCTCCAGCCAGACCCGTCGCTAGTGTATATCATAAAGGAGCAACCCTGGCATACCGACATGTGATCCGTCCTTCTCTCTATCTGCGTTATCGGGCTGACCGCGGCACGTCACCAACCAATCACGCCGCCGCCTACGGTCAAGAGGCAATGTGATTGGCTGGCAAATTTCCCCCAACAAAGGGACTATCTTATTGGCTAATGGCTGGCCAGCTAGCGCTAACGAAACAGTGGCTCGCAGGACGGTACGCCAGGGTCATTGCTTGATACACAAGTTGCAGGCCTGACGATGGACATAAAGAGTGCACTGGACACAGTTGACCAATGTATTGCCCTCGTTGTCTTTGCTGAACGAAGCATCAATATCAATGGTACAAACAAACAAACAACAAACGGCTACGAAATGTGTTCCCTACCTTCGCCCTGGAACCCAGCAAGCCAGGCGGGAGGAATTCCACTGGGACGTGCGTTGCCAGTACGCGAGGAGAAGGTGCAGTTTTGATCATTTCCGCCAGAGGGCCTGTTAGAGGCAAGGTGAACTCGAGAAGGTTGGGTGTGTTTCCCAAATACTTCTCATCCTTGACTCCCTGTTCGGCCAGAATCTGTTTTACTATTTGATGGAGCCAGTAAGTGCCTGGAAATGTCAAATAAATCATTTCATGAAAGCGGTCATTTTTAATGATGACTGGACAGTTGCAGTGGCATTGTCCACTAGAGTTCCACGACCTCATGCCTTCGCCAAATGATCCTACCCCCTTACGACTGATGTACTATATAAGTGCTTCTCATTGAGTATGCGAATAAGGTTCTCGTATGCATGATATTAGCTGATCACATTCGAAACTCTCTACTCAAAAGAAATTCAAGTACATATATTACAGTCTAAACAAAGAGGGCTCCTGTAGTTTAAAAAGCCACTGGTGGTCCATATGTAGCCCTCTTACTCATCATCATCATCATCATCACGGGCTGCTTGCCCGGACCAAGTCCACTCTCTTCTTCCAGACGTCTCTGTTCCCCATAACGTGCTCTAGATCCTCGACCCGCAACCCCACATCACGAGCAAGCTGGTCTATGTATGTTAGTCGAGGTCGCCCAGCATGTGTATACCCGTGTGCTGGCTTACACAGTATGGGTTCACTAGCAAGCTCTGCTTTGTTCCTAAAACAATGACCGGCAAATCTTCCCAAAGAACTATCTACTACTCAAATATCACGACGATAGCTTGTCCAGAACCACCAGATATCGAAATCGGCAGTTACGCTGTAGTGCCGTGACTAGCCGCCAGGGGGGATTCTTTTCGAGGTCTCATCAAGACCCACACACCGAATATAAAGACAATCCATCCAGGCCTTTTTTTAATCATGCTGCTCACAGACACGAACACACAGACACACAAACAGATGCACGCTTCCGTCTACGTTACCTTCTTGGCGGCGGTAAATACCTGAAACATCATCTCAGTGTGAGTGCGAATACTAGTACTCACCAGCTTTGGGATAGGTGATCAACATGATGTCGTCGTCTCTGATGTCAAAGGTTTTTAGGAGTTCCAGGTTAGAACGTGGCACAACATCACTTGGAAACATGACCCCTCTCTCCTTGTAGGTAGACATGGCTGTTCTTGTGAGTATGTAGGTTGTTGAAAGGGTCTGTCTGAAAGCCGAATAAGGAGACTCTTTTTTACAGACTTTGCCTGACGTTTCTGTGACCGTTTATCTACTCTGTCACCTTCCTCAGGATAATAATAACTGGTTCACATTGTACTGCAGCACTAGGTGTCGCTGCTTACAGATGCGTTCACAGACGTAAAGAATTTGAAAGCTGTGAAACGTAGCAAATGAAACAACTACAGACGTTTCAGTTTGAAACTTTATACTATCATTGGGTATCGAGAAAATACACTTGAGAAAAATACCAGGACACTAGTGGAAGTACTGCTCAGCGAACTCAAAACCACCGAGAACTTTCCTTTTTTTCCGGTGCCGCAAAATTAAATCCCCGCGAACTTAAATGCATATACAATACACAGCCTTGGTCAGCCAACTTCAAAGGAGTGCTTCTATTAACCAGTTTCTATCATATGTACAGTCTGCAGAGAAGTGATACACGCAAGTATGTACAGCACTTGACGTGTCCTTTCTTCTACTTAAAGTTTAATCATATGTCATTCTTACCATTTGTCCTTTTCCCTCTCCTTGTAAACCGATTTATGAGCTCTTATCATTGAACACGGAATGACAGTTATTTTAGAAATTCAAATCAAAGAGCGCAACGTGAAAGTATGTGGTATACTATGTGAGTATATATGTGGCGACTAGGGGTGGGTACCGGTACGGTGTACCGGTACAAAACCGGTTTTTCTTATTGGACCGATCCGGAAAAACCGTACCTGAAAAAATTCGGTGAACCGGATGTTGGACCTATTGGAAAATGAACAGATTGTATGATCGGACATTCACACATTTTGGGGCTTACCGCTCAAAGAAAATGACAAGAGCAAAGTAGAGTATAGTCTATTGTCACTTCTACGTTTGACAGTTAATTGTACTGAGGCAGTTAGCCTTGTAGCATTTCAAAACGCCAGTGGGAGCCGAATACTTCACAAAACAGATTTCTTTGTAGCGAAATGGAAGATTCTTTTGAGTATGGTCCACTCACCAGTTTTCACAGACAATCAGGTCCAGGTTCAGGTCCGGACCTGATCATCTGGACCTGAACCGGACCTGGATCTGAATTTTGTGTACCGGTACAGAAAAACACAAAGCTGCTGAGTCACATACGCTATATATAGTATAGCCTATGTTTACACAATCTCTCGCTGGCTGGGGTTAATAGTGGCGGCAACTGTAGGGTCGGCCGCTAGGAGCGCGATTTTAGTCAGGTTGTACTAGAGTTGCACTTTCCGCGGCCGGTGCAAAGTGTCACTGTTATTTGCATAAGTGACACGACAAAATGTACCTACCTCTGACCGTACGGTGACACAGCAAATTTAACTGCATTGAACAAGTCAACTTGAATTATTGACCGGATTATAGCAAATTTTCACGACGATTCATCAGCTTACTATTTGGAAAATCATGGTTTTTGCTACACTGTGACGATTTGGAGTCGTCTGTTCATTGGTGATACCCCCTTTCTACTAGGACGGCGCTCTCGCCGCGCTCTCTCTGCGACCTCAAATTTGACAGATCGCTCAACGTATTGCATAGAAAAGAATCGAATATTTTTACACTTTGTGTGTTTTTGTTGTCTTCTCAGTCACACTTTTATTACGTTTTGTATGATGTACCCAGTGTGAAAGTTACACATATCATATCTAGGTCGCAGTGAGAGCGCATCGCGATCGCCGTCTAGTGGAAAGGGGGCCTAAGGAGAGCCAAGATGATATCAAATGACAACTTTAAATTTATGAAGTTTATTCCTAAAATGCACGTCACTAAAATTCATGCATAAGGAGTATAAAATGTATGTGCCATTTAGCTTTTCAACTGTGAAAAAGCATACAAGCAAATAACTTACTAATTGTGCAGTGAAAGGGTACCTTACCTTACCTTCAGTAGCTCCAGCACCGAGTGTGCCAGGTACGATGTACATAAGAAGTGACAATGTTTTTGGTTAATGTGTAACGGCTTTAGATATGCCAGGCGCACGTGCGCAACTACTTTGGCAAAGTGTAGTCTCCTTCGCAGACTTCTTCGAACGCTGGCTATATTTTTGCTTTTTTGGGGTGGGGTGGGGGGTAAACGCTTTCCTCTGCTCTCCCGTCATTAGAGAACCTACTGAAAGCCGCGAATCAGCGCTCTTGCCAAAAATAAATGCCGGCGCTCCTAGAAGTCTGCGAAAGAGGCTAGGTAAAGTGGTAACCCGCCACAGTAAAGCTAAGGGCACAACCCGCCGTACGTGCAATTTGTTCGTACGTTTTTTTGGGAGGTCACGTCCGCCACGTATTTCTGAAAACGTTCAGGCATGCGCGTCGCTCGTACTGGGCCAGTGGCACGTTAGGGGGCCAATCCGCAGCCCAATGACAAAGTTTTGCCTGGACGTAATGTTCTACGGTGATTGACCACGTTTGGGGTACGTAGACAGCACGTATTTGCACGTACGGCGGGTTGTGCCTTAGCAATTACTCATGACAACATTAAACATAGAGTCACCACCGCCATGTGCATGTGAAACGTATGTATACGCCAACGGACATATATAACTCATCTGTTGACATTGGCGTCACTTCTAAAGAATGTGGGTGCCTTGTACCTAGTGGGGGGAGGGGGTGATGTGAATAACTGATCACAGGTCACCAATTAATAGGGGGACATGCAAAAGCCAGACCCATGCCTGCTTCGCCTATCAAGACGTGCATATATGTATATAATTTCTGTAACGTTACTCAAGGCAACAGCAAGTAAAATTTATTCATTAATTTTCGCCTTTCAGAAACAAAATTTTTTTTTTCTTCTTCGGGGATTGTCAACATGACGAGAAAATACAACCAAAATGGGTGAATAGGTTGTGTTGTAGCTTAATAAGTGTACATGTAGAAATGACAGAATAGAATAGAATAGAACTTTATTTGCACGACAACTGTAAAGGATACAACGACACGAAGGGAGTATACGTAGCTATGCATATGACTGCAATTGAAGAAGTGAAACTTTGTGGCACCAATATGGAAGTCATGAGTGTAGTTCCCAACCCGCAACCGGTAATACCAGTCTACCACACTAGTGCAACTTTTACTACACTAATGCACTTCTTGAATACAGGAATGAATGCCTTTTGGCTGTGATACCATATTTTGTCACTTCAATTCATGTTAAAACAGGCGTACCGCAAGGTTGCGTGTTTGGACCACTGCTGCTTATACCATTCTATGTAGAGGATCAATGATGACGATGATGAGTCAACAATGGTTCTTCTAAAACCGTAACGTCCTGCCAATGCACTTCTACATTGTCAGGATGGCCGAGCGGTCTAAGGCGCTGCGTTCAGGTCGCAGTCTGGTTCTCCAGGCGTGGGTTCGAATCCCACTTCTGACAACAATGTTTTTGGCTAATTCAGTTTTTGGCTAGATTTGAATATCATTCGTACATCAATAGCGGCGATTTTGTCATGTTCCTATCTTTTTCTTCATCTTCTTCATCTCCTTTATTTTAGCAGGGACGGTTTGGAGATAGAACGGATGATTACTTGGTGATCATCAATTGATAGTTGGGCTCGTCCGGGGCAAGGGTAAGGGGTGTTAGAGCATTTCTTTGCGGTGAGAGTCAGGCTTGATAAAATCCAGACAGTTTATTTTGTGGGTGTCTCGGAGAATACACGAGTGTTCCAACATTTCTGTCACTACTTAGCCACCTCCTCCATGTACCTCACAAACAGCTGGCCAAACAGCTCGGTCACATCTTTCCTCACGTTCGGAATCTTCGCGTGCAGTTCTCCCTCCACCAGCCGACTCATCCGTCCGCGCATCGCGGGCATGTCTCCCTCGTTTGCGTACCCAAGAATCCTCTTGACCATGGCGGACGACGACTCGTCAGAGAGAAGCTTGTTGAGGATGACGAGGTTTTGCAGGAAGACGCCTGACTGAGAGCAATCTGCGGCGGACATGATGTTGGAAGCGACCTTTCTTGCAAGGTCACCCGTTAGAGCTTGATCCATGATGTGTAGAGACGGCTCCAAAGGGAGGCTCCCCTCTGGCGAGCATGCCCAGTTGATCCTCGTCGTGCAAACCTTGTTAAACGCCTCTAGGGCCTTGTGCTCCCTCTCTGATAGCTGTTGCCCCTGGTTACCGGTCACCTGACGTTCTGTCGACCAATCGCTGTCCAAGACGTCGTCTGTCCCGGATGTTGCCTCATGCGCATGGACAACCGAGTTGATGTACCCAAGGGGACTCATCACCCATACCAAGAACATGAAGAACGCTTCTTCCTTTGACATGTCTGGCATGCGGTGGACGTCCCCTACCCTAGGGCTGCGTTCCTTCTCCGCTAGGCCATGGCTCACGAAAGAAATGGCGTAGTTGTTCACCGCCGGCCAATGCTCTTGCTGATCGGGAGAAGCATCCCGTACAAGCTCCACACGACAGCTGGTCGCGTTGTAGCCAGTCGGGCCATAGAAGCGGCGAAACTGCTTCAGGACGTAGTGCCTGTCGCGTTCCCACTCGCGGTGTGCGTTGCGGTACCCCCTACGATCCCAGTACCAGGGGCCGCCTCTCTTGAACGGGTCGTACGGCTGCAAACTCGGGTAACTGTTGTTAGTTACGAGGATCCTACAAGCGCATGACGAAGCCAGGTCCGCCATCTCAACTAGGTAGAAGTTGCGGGTAGGTCTCGCGTTCTGTCTAGCGATGTCAGACTCCACTCCTATTGGTGCAGTAAACTTCACATTCCCATCAGCACAATCTGAGTCATCTTCAGCGCCGTTCTCAAAGTGGAACCATGTCAGAGGGGTGTGACGTAACGGGTGATCGGGGTCAAGCATCACGGTCTCGTGGTCGTCCTTGGCAACCATGCCTGAGAAGAACTGTCGTCTGCAGATCTCCTGAGCGAACTCCAGGTGCGTCACGAGACTAAGGGAATCCACGGGGCTGTAGCGCGTTTCTAGGGTCTCCTCCCAGTTGTCCTCGGTGATTTCTAGCCCGGCGACGTCGCGGTCCAACTGGCAGGGAAGCCAGAACTTGTTCCGCCCACGCTCCAAAATCTTCCGGGCCTTCGCCTCGTTCCCGCCGAGCCTCCATCTAGGTCCAAAGGGCATGGTTGGGCTGGAAACCTGCCAGGAATACAGAAATGTTCTAAACACATTCCAATGCTCTCAACGTAGATGACACAATTCTCTGATACATGGTCAGACTTCCACTCACATAAACAATGTTCAAAAGGTAACTAAGTTACATTCAAATGAAATTAATGTTGACAAAAACACTATATACGCTGTGGCACATTTATATACTACAGACTCCATGTATATATGAAAATACGTTTGGGACAGCATCTGTAAGCAGCGACACCTATGCTGCAGTGCATGAAAAAGGTGACGGTCACCAAAGCGTCGGTTAGAATAAAACACTTTTTTTTACAATCTTTTGGGTACTAAGAATCTTGTTATTCAGCGAATTACCAACCTGAAAGTATAGTATATATCTTCTGAGCTTTCTGAGGTCAGAATTTGTTTCAATATAGCTAATTCTGTTAACGTAAAGTTCCATCTTGTTACTCCACGCTAGCGGCCCCTTTCCATTCAACGTTGTCCCTTAAAATTTCCCTTCAGCTTGTTTGAATATGTTTTGTTGGCACAGTCTTTAAAGAGCTTTCATCGCTGACCCGTATCGACCTGAAACCCGGACATGTTTCCGTTTAAAAGTATGGGTACAACAAATGTTTCTATAAACAACGTATCTCGTTTCAGTGCTAACGTTTTAAACTAATTGCATACCCTTTTCTCTCAAAATGTGTCGCATTTTTATGTTATAACTTAGAAACACCGTGCTTGTGACTTCTAGTTCTACATACTCACTCCCAAATACGTAATGTCTTGAATACACAACGCCTGTACATGAACTTAACAACCTGAATGTTCTTCAAGCGTTCCTTGTCGAACAAGACAACATCTGTCCGCTATGTAGATCGCCCTGAGGTGTTCCTCATACCTTTACAACGTTTTCACACCGTCCTTACCTGAATAAAGCAGTACAGTAACCAGCTGGGTGGTAAAGAATGCCTGTGTTGTGTCGAGGTGGGCGTCTTGCTGGTACCGAGTGAACCCTGGCCTTCTTACAAACCACCCCCACTCACTGGCGGCCGTTAATTTAAACGTAAGCGAATCGCGCTACAGTCCACTGAAATACAACACTGCCAATTGTCAAGGCGCGTTAGCTAAACATTGTTGTACTATTGATGTAGCGACTTGTCAAAGCCAAAACATGCTATCACATTTCTTTTCATTGACTTGGTGGGTGTTTTAATGAGATGCACGTTTCAACGTAAAGTCCAAGGGGAATGTAAAACTCAATACTTATGAAGTTCAATGTTCTTCCCCAATATATGCACCTCATATGTAAATCGAAGTTATTTGCATAATTTATGTAATTTCTTGTTGAAGTAGTGTAAATTTCATGAAAACATGGCGTTGAGTATTTTCATGTAAATTCTATCCTCATTTGCATAATTGTGGATTTTTCAGTACCACATGAAGTCTGATATTCTAATTTTGTATCATGCATATTTGATATTATGTGGTATGCAATGATTTAAACACTCATGCATATTAAGTAAATACTTCAAATATTTAAGAAAAATGAGGTCAGATAGAGTTTTCGTTACAGAGTTGACTTTATTATGACATTAGAGTTTCCTAGCAGTTGTATGTTCACGACAGAGAGTATGAAAGTATGTGTATACAGAGCAAAAACTCTACTCTTCTAATTTGTTACACTTAATGTTTTGTTTTCTACACTTAATGCTGAATTAAAACAATAGCATGATTTATCAATTCTATGGATACAAAAGCTGATGCTACAATGAACATGTGCCTTTATGAACAAATTATGATATAAAATAAACAGAAATATTAACTATTTCATTTTCCATTTCATATTCAGGTAAAACATACGTTTACATAAAAATTCTACAAAACATATCACAACATTTGTGATGAATCTGCATTAGTTTTATTCATAATTTAGCATGGTGACAAACATTTCTTGCCGAGTCAGAATTTGACCTCTGTCGAAGGTCATGACCTCTCTTTGGCAAACTTCTCCAGCCCCTGTTTTAGCAGGTTCCAGTTCAGCCCGTTGGTGACAAAGATGCACATGACTCCTGGAGTTAGACATAAGACATACATGTAATACAAGATGTCTAAGTTATACTGCAGTACCATAGACAGATGCTAGGTGCCCTCGCAATCTAACTTGTCCTTCATTGATAACTTAAAATCACATAAGATCAATGAGGAGTGATCAATTAGTTCTGAGTCTCACTGCTTGGGTAATACTCTTCTAATTTTACTGACAAAAGGACCCACTGCAGTTCTGCAGAAAGTTGCTAGGGAGTACTTATACTCTGTCACAAGTGCTATCTATCACTCAAAAATCATGGCCATTGCATGTCCAGAATCAAAACCAGTCGTTCTGCCGCAGTATCGTAGAAAGCTGCTAGGAGGCACAAAATCTAGTTGTTTCTTTCTTTTGCCAACACCTATTAAGATACCAAATATCATCCGGATCCATCCACAGCTTTTTGATTTATACTGTGCACAAGCAAACAAACACACACACACACACACACACATACACACACACACACACACACACACACAGACACATAAACACATACACACAAACACACACAAAAACATAGACACACAAACACACACACAAACACATACATACACACACACACGCACACACACAATGTACACAGACACACACACAAACACAGACACACAAACACACACACAGGGCACACACACACACACACACAGAAACACACACACAAACACACACAAACACCAACAGGCACAAACTTAAACACACACACACATAATGTACACAGACACACACAAACACACACACACACTCACACACACATACACACACACACACACACACAAACACACACGTATCCGAAAACATAACCTCTCAAAGCTCTCACCAATTCTGCCAATCTCATGGATGTTAATGTCCTCATCATCAAAGAACAGCATCTTGGAGTAAGGTACACCACTGTTTTGTGTAAATCTGGAATAATACAACATAGAAGAATGTATGTGACGTGTGTAATATACCATTCCACAGTATAGACATACAGTTCTTTAAAGCTTCTGTATCAGTAGTTACCAAGTCTAGTTTACCCTTATTTGAGGTAAGGACAATTCGTTAAACATTTTCAAATTTTCAAATATTAGATTGTTTTGCTATGGAAATGATGACAATGTCACAAGACCTGCATTTCTCTGAAAAATTGTATCTATAGATGTAATCATACAGTTCTGTATTTGCTATTCTAAAATTCAATGACTGTTGTAGGGCTGCCTCCAACTTTTCTTTCTGTCTCACTCATTGAAGACTATTCTGTAAAATTTTCTATTCTTTGCAGTTAAATCTGTTACTTCAAACTTACAAAAATATATTTTTATCAATTTCATGTCATGTAGTTCAGATTTGTGGGATGGACCGGAAGATATTTCCGTCCGTCCAAAAAGCAAATTTTTGGTGATGATTTGCACCGGTAAAACTGTAGCCTGCTTAAATCTAGCTCATAGCAGCTGGCCCTACATCCAGTCAACCTGTTACAGCCCCAGACAGCTGAGTTTGTGTTACACAGACTAGTAAAACTGGTATTTCTAGCAGATGATATTCTTTCGTGAATAGTTTCATCAGGTTGGCACATCACTGAATAAAGAGACTCTTTTTACACAACCATTGCTTTATTCTCACCGACTAGAGCTGGGTATCGGTACAGCGTACCGGTACAAAACCGGTTTTTCTTATTGGACCGGTCCAGAAAAACCGGACCTGAAAAAATTAGGTGGACCGGATGTTGGACCGATTAGAAAATTAACATATTATTTGATCAGGCATTAACACATTTTGGCGCTTGCAGTTGGAAGAAAATAACAAGAGTGAAGTAGAGTAGAGTTTATAGTAATTTCTACCAAGTTTTACAGCCAATCGTACAGGTGCAGTTAGCGTTGTAGGATTTTAAAACGCCAGTGTAAGTCTAATACTCCACCAAACAGATTTCTTTGTGGTGAAATGGACCATTGGTATGAGTCATACTGAATCAGGTCCAGGTTCAGGTCCGGACCTGGACCTGATCCTCTGGACCTGAACCGGACCTGGACCGTACCCAGCCCTATCACCAACGTTTCGATGACCATCTGTCACTTTACGATTTGTGACCGCATCTGAACTGTGATCAGCAACACCTGTCCTGCAGTACAATGTGAACCAGTCAGAATTGCCCTGAAGAAGGTGACAGACGGTCACCGTAACGTTGGTAAGAATAAAGCAATTGGTTGTTTAAAAAGAGTCTCTTTATTCAGGTGGTATTCTTGTGTGGTGAACCTACTTTGAGAAATGTTTAGTTTTGGTTCCCTTGTAGATTTCCTTGTAGGAGAAATATTTGTTCCAGTCCAGTAGAATGAGCAGTCTCTCCATGTCGCTGGGAGCCCAGGTCCTGCAAACACATAAAACAAACTAGAAAGGCCGACATTTGCTTGAGAGCAAATACAGCATATTTCAGCCATACCCCTTCCCACGCAACATTGGACTGTTCCAAATCACCCATGCGCAAAAATGGAACATCTTAACAGTACATTATCCTCCAAAGTGGACTAGTATTGTGAATTGATTCCAGGTCAAAACAGAGCTTGCTCAAGATGCCCCTGGCCCATATGGAAGAAGATAATCTTCCACAGGAGCCCCTATGCATGACTTATTGTTTTTAAGTATATCGCGGCAGCTCCTATTTTTCCGGAAGTGAAAAAAGAACACCGCATCTTCCATTCAGAAGATTTTCATCGTGAAATTACATGAAGCCATTCAACAATTTCCTGTACAATAACTACGTCTAAGTACCGTTATCAGCTCCTAGTGATGTGGGTACATTTATTATTACATTGAACTTTTCTTTTATTCAAGTATGGCATGCGTTTTAATAATTATCAATCAGGTGCAGGTACTGTGTACTCTCCCAAGCAGAGG